>NW_028270141.1:135641819-135793047 GCF_037043375.1 Chiloscyllium plagiosum
TTCACTTTGGTCAGAGTAACTGGAATGCAAAGTACTGGGTTAATGGTAAGATTCTTGGTAGTATAGATGAGCAGAGAGATCTCAGTGTCCAGGTACACAGATCCTTAAAAGTTGCCAACCAGGTTGACAGGGTTGTTAAGAAGGCATACAGTGTTTTAGCTTTTATTAATAGAGGGATCGAGTTCCAGAACCGTGAGGTTATGCTACAGCTGTACAAATCTCTGGTGCGGCCGCACTCGGAGTATTGTGTACAGTTCTGGTCACCGCATTATAAGAAGGATGTGGAAGCTTTGGAAAGGGTGCAGAGGAGATTTACTAGAATGTTGCCTGGTATGGAGGGAAGGTATTATGAGGAAAGGCTGAGGGACTTGAGGCTGTTTTCATTAGAGAGAAGAAGGTTGAGAGGTGACAATAGAGACATACAAGATAATCAGAGGGTTAGATAGGGTAGACAGGGAGAGCCTTTTTCCAAGTATGGTGACGGTGAGCACGAGGGGGGCATAGCTTTAAATTGAGGGGTGATAGATACAGGACAGATGTCAGAGGTAGTTTCTTTACTCAGAGAGTAGGAAGGGTATGGAATGCTTTGCCTGCAACAGTAGTAGATTTTCCAACTTTAAGTACATTTAAGTCGTCATTGGACAAGCATATGGATGTATGTGGAATACTGTAGGTTAGATGGGTTTCAGATTGGTATGACAGGTCGGTGCAACATCGAGGGCCGAAGGGCCTGTACTGTGCTGTAATGTTCTATGTTCTATGACTATTGCCCCCTTGCCCACTTCCATTGAAGATTAGTCTTCATTCCTTCCAAGGGTAAAACTTTCTTAATTTTGACACCTGATCAAGCTTTCTGTCATACTTGTGGAAGACTAGTTTCTGCTGTAACACAGTTACATGTAGCCTGATGTTACATATGTAGTACTGAATATGAAACACTGAAAGAAGTTTAAAGAGGATCCTAAATTCTAACACCACAATTTTGAACATTCAAGCTTTTCCTGCAACGACCTGCAGTAGAAACATTGTATATCAACTCCATGATGCATCAAAACAACTCCCCAGAGCTCCAGAGGCAGCATTTTTCAAACCAATGAAATTTACCTTCTAAAATGTGAAATGCAAGAGATACATGGAAACACCGTCACCTGCAAATTCCTCTCCAAGCCACATGCCATCCAGAAATGAAACTATACTGTCCCGCCTTCATTTTTACTGGGTCACAATCCTGGAAGTTTCTCCCTCACAGCACTCTGTGTGTGTATAACTTGAGACTGAGGATGATTTCAATCCACTTCAAATAGTGGGTCTCAAAGCGACTAAATCACACAAACCACAGTGGTTCAAGAAGGAAGGAACCACCAAGAACCACTACCTTCTTAAGGGCAACTTGGGATGGACGATGAATGCTGCCCCAGCCAGTGATGCCCATATGCTGCAAATGAATGTCAGTAAATAAAGTTAGTATGCTGTTTGAACAGTATTATGTTGCGGGTTGCTCTTGGTTAATCTAGCCAATAGCTATTATCTAACATCTATGAACTAAACAATAAAATCCCCAACAGAATATTATTCAAGACAAAAATAAGAGTCAAAATATTTTTTTAAAATTATTTACACCCTTCAACTGTTTGATAATATTATTTGTATAATATTATCATTTCATCATTTTTGTGAAAACAATTTTTTGAAAAACCTGCATTCAGGTGCCTGAAATTCTTTGGCTCTAAATGGTCAAAAATAGCTCTGTAATAGCTGAAGCAAATTTGTTCAAGGAAGACTTAACGTCATGTGAATTGTAGAATCTCCAGAACATTACAGCAGTAAAGGTGGCTGTTTGGCCTGTTGTGACTGTTTGAAAAAGTTAATTTCACATCCCAACATTTCCCCTGAATCTTGTTCATTGATATTTTTTTAAATTGTAAACAATTAAGCTACATTAATGAGCTTTTAATAAAAGTAAGTGATACAATTAATCCAGTTTTGTTTCTGTTTTCATATTACTGGCTTTATGGCAACCACAATTAAGTTTATACTGTTTTCAACTGAATTAGTAATTTCCTATGACTCACTCCTGCACCTGGTGTTGCAGAAGCTCCTCAACTACCTGCCAAATTAAAATTACTTAACAGATTTATAATTAACAACTATTGCTTGTCATAATATAGCTCAAGTTTTGCAATTCTGCTATCTAAGCCCCTAATTGAGTTGGTATTTCATTGCGAACCATTGTCCTGCTAATTATAAGGATTTCTTAAAGTACTCAATGTATTCTCTTTACGTTTGAGTTTATGATGATTTTTCTTTGCTTCACTCATAATATATATCTTCACAGATAAAGGGTTGGACCTTATATGTCCAACTAAGTCCATTTTCACATAAAATAGCACAGGTGTCCAGCTTCCCAACTACCCCTGAATTGACTCCTGATAGATGGTACAGAAATCAACAGCCCACCAATCATAAGGGTTATTTTGGCACATGCGAGCAGTCAGAGTGAGCAGCTTGATTTTTAGAAATACTTTTAATATGATGTGAAGGAAGGGGGTGGTTACTACCTTTGGAGAGATATGCTCTTCACACATCACGGACACACTCCAGCAATGCTATGCCTCCCTTCCTTTCGATCTACCTATTCTCCAAAACCTACAGTTACCCTCCACACCCCGATCTAAGTTGGTCAAACTTGCCCTGCCAAATAACTCCAAAGGAGCAGGTTGCACAGCTACTTTCCTTGTGGGTGTGCTTGAAGTACCTAGCTGCTTGTCATCTCCAGAAGATGTGATTTCCTTCCTGCCAAAAGGCTGATGCCCTGGTTAAAGTTGCCCACAGTATGTAATTGCTGCCAGGCAAACTTTGTCTCATTACAAATAACTTTTTTACTTGGGGGTGAATAAGCAGTCTTATCATTTTTACCCCAAAGAGTCTCTCGAGATAAATACTGTCGACACATTGCTCAGATAAAACAGTAATAAGTTGGACATTTGGTATACTATGGTGCAGGCTAGATGGATTAGCTTGCCTTTTATTGTCCACTAATTTTCATGTTAATGAGTTTGTAATTCAGCACCATTAATGTAATATGTAAGTCATTCAGTTTTCCTTTGTATGATTAATATTTTTATATTGCATTACATTTCATTTGCCAGTGTTCTTCCCATTGATATAATTTTACAGAATCATAGAATTCCTACAGTGGGGAAACAGGCCATTTGGCCCAACAAGTCCACACTGATCCTCCAAAGAGTAACCCACCCAGACCCATTTCCCCTACCCTATTACTCTACATTTACCCTTGACTAATGCACCTAACCCACACAACCCTGAACACCATGGGCAACTTAGCACTGGCAATTCACCTAACCTGCACATCTTTGGATTGTGGGTGGAAACTAGAGCACCCGGAGGAAATCCACGCAGTAACGGGGAGAATGTGTAAACTCCACACAGACAGTTGCCCAAGACTGGAATCGAACCTGGGTCCCTGGTTGTGAGGCAGAAGTGCTAACTACTGAGGCACCGTGCCACCCATTTTGTCGAACTCATTCTATAATTTTTCTGCAGCATCTTCAGATTCCATTTCCTTTTACTGTTGACATCATCTCCAAATTGACTCCAAGCCATTCATTCTTACCTTTCCTGAGTCTTTTTCAACACTCTGCAGACAATACCACCTACAATAGAGATTTCTTTATCATGAGTCCCTGCAGTCAATCAACAACTTTTGACTTAATTGTCACTTAGTTAGTGATTTTCCTTGGGATATCCTTTCATAGATATCTTGTTATTAGGATTTAAAGTAGTTGGAGTATTTGCTATTTTGCAAACAACCTGAATTTCAAGCCTGCCTGCTCTGAACTATAAATAATTTCTTATCATTTATAATTATGTCAAGCTGAAATTAAGAACCTTATATTATTGTACCTGCTCTGGAAAATTCATGTAGCGAACTGCACAAACATGAAAATAAATTTAAAACTTTTTTTTAAAAAAGAAATTATGTGCAAAACCCTGTCAGGGGTGTAGGTGTGTCAAGGAAGATGATGGAGTACCATCATTGAAAACATACAGCCTGACATTGAGAGCTGTGTTTTAAACATATAGCCCAAATTGGCGACTGACTGTGTGGAGTTTGCACGTTCTCCCCGTGTCTGCGTGGGTTTCCTCCGGGGGCTCCGGTTTCCTCCCACAGTCACAAAGATGTGCAAGTCAGGTGAATTGGCCATGCTAAATTGCCCGTAGTGTTAGGTAAAGGGGTAAATGTAAGGGTATGGGTGGGTTGCGGGTCGGTGTGGACTTGTTGGGCCGAAGGGCCTGTTTCCACACTGTAAGTAATCTAATCTAATCTAATAACATTTTTTAATATATAGACTAAAAAGTAGGAAACTTTTTTATTGAAAGCAGTTTCCATTGAACTTAAGGCTGCTCTTCAAGCACTTTGGAGTAAGTGAGCTTCAAACTCTCTGATGCTTTATTTTATTCTGCAAATTAATCACTATAAATCCTGATAGCAATGGAAAAAAGTACACGTCAGCTTTACCATGTATACACAAAACATCAGCCATGATCTGTGTCATTAATAAAATTTAGATTTAGTTCCTACTGCAGTTTTGTAAGGAAACTGCTGTCAAAGTATACCCTGAGGATAAACTTAGAAATATTAAAAACATTCTTAAAGCATTGATCAGTAGAGTTGAGTGATTCAGTCACAGTTATAGTGATATAACTGACTAGAATGAGAGTTAGGGTCCATTTCATAGACATTAATTTACAATAAGAAACTCAAACTGATTTAGAGGCTGATGCCATGTCAAATTGCTAGAGTTATACAAGATGCTGACTAACTAGAGGTAAGAAAACTGAACAATTCTTAACGTACCCTCACAACTATCTCGCGAAGCAATTTTCACAATACTACAGCATGCCAAATGGCATAGCAACACAGGACATAGGAGAACTAGTCATTTCAAATCAGCTCCGTCATTCAATAAAACAATGGCTGATCTGTTCATAATTTCAGCTTTACTTTTCTGCCTGCATCCATAACACTTGATTCTTTTGTCAACCAAAACTCTATTTGACTTATCCTTGAATTAATTCATAGACCCAGCCTCTACTACTTTCTGGGGAGAGAATTCCACACTCCAGTCTCTGTCTGGGACAGGAAAAACCCTCCTCATCTCTGTCTTAAAAGGGAGATCTCCTATTCTTAAACAATGTCCCTCAGTTTTAGACTCCCCTCCCAACAGATGAAACAATCTCCCAGATCCACCCATTATTCTTAAATAAAAACAAAAACAAAGTATAGCGGATGCTGGAGATCTGAAATAAAAACTGAAAGTACTGGAGAAACTGAGCATATGTGCCAGCATCTGTGGATACAGAAACAGAGTTATAATTTTGAGTCCAGAATGACTCTTTTTTGGAAGTGAAAGGGATTAGAAAATGGTGATTTTCAAGCTCTCATCCACCCTCTTCAGTTGGGTAGAAGATACAAGAAATTTGAAAACACTTATCAACAGGTTCAAGAACAGCTTTTTCCCATCAGACTTTTGAATGGACCTCTCATATTCTAAAGTTGACCTTTCTCTGCACCTTCTTTATTTATAACACTATGTTCTGCATTCTGTTCTAGTACTCTAATGTACTTATGTAGTTACAAGTTGCCTGGCTAGCATGGAAAACAATGCTTTTCACTGTATATTGGTATACATAACAATAATAAAGCAAATTAAATCTTCCTACCAAGTGCATAACCTCACACTTTCCCACATTGCATCCCATCTGCCACTTATTTCCCCCTCTTATAGCCTGGCAAAGTCCTTCTGCAGCTTTCCTGTTACCTCAACACTACTTGTCCCTCCACTTACCTTTGTGTCATCTGCAAACATAGCAACAATGCCCTCAGTTCCTTCATCCAGATCATTAATGCATAATGTGAATAGTTACAGTCCCAGCATAGATCCATGGGGAGCTTCACTAGATTCCAGCTGCCATCCTGAAAAGGACCCTTTTATCTGCCTTCTGTCACTTAGCTAATCTTCTATCCATTGCCACTACTTGTCCCTAACAGCATGGGTTCTTGTCTTATTAAGCAGGCTTTTGTCAAAGGCCTTCTGGAAATCCAAATAAATCATGTCCACTGGCTCTCTTTTGTCTAATTCTCATCACCTCCTCAAAGAATTCTAACAGATTTGTCAGGCACGGCCTTCCCTTGATGAAGCCATACTGACTCAGCTCTATTTGACCGTACACTTATGGGCACTCTGCAATCTCATCCATAATAATGGACTTGCAAATCTTTCTAGCCACCAAGGTCAGGCTGATCAGCCTATAGTTTGTTGTCTCCTGCCACCCTCCCTTCAGTGTCTGGAATTAATTATTCACAAAATCTGGGACTGATAATTCAAAAGACTTGTTAGGAACTATTGGAGTAACTATTAAGGGTCTTCAAAGGTTTTAATTTGATTATGTTGTGAATACAATGGTAGAAAGGCTGATTAGTTCAGCTGTCTGTCTCCGTGGCATTATAATAATGATAAAGTCAGACTACTCGAGTTGAGTTGAGTTGAGTTGAGCTAAGTTGAGTTTCTTGTCACGTGTACCAAGGCACAGTGGAAAGCTTTGTCTTGTGAGCAATACAGGCAGATCACAAAGTAGCATAGATAGTAAATAATAGATAAACAGCGGCAAAAGCAAAAACACAGGTACAGGCGAATGTTAAGGGTTTGTGAGTCCATTCAGTATTCTAACTACAGTAAGGTATAAACCATTTTGAAACCAGCTGGTGCGTGTATTCAGGCTTCTGTACCTTCTCCCCGATGATAGAGGTTGTAGAAAAACATTGCTGGGTTGGGATGAATCTTTGAGAATGCTAGCAGTCTTTCCTTGACAGTGGGCCTGGTAGATGGATTCTATAGATGGGAGGTTGGCCTTTGTGATTGTCCGGGCCGAGTTCACCACTCTCTGTAACTGTCTCCAATCTTGAATGATACAGTTGCCATATCCAGACAGAATGCTCTCAATGGTGCAACTATAAAGGTTGGCAAGGGTATTTGCCGTCATGCCAAATTTCCTCAGCTGCCTGAGGAAGAAGAGACGTTGTTGGGCCTTTATAACCAGTGCTTCCACATGAAGGGTCCAAGAAAGCTTGTTGTGGATGACCACTCCCAGGAGCTTGACACTCTCCACTCATTCCCCCACTGTGCTGTTAATGTATAGGCAATGATAGGTGCATTATTTTGTAAAGAGACAAGCAACTTTGATATATCTTGTGTGAGAACAGTTCCTTGGATTTTATGCTTGGTAAGGATAGCTTAGATAAAAGCTCATCACTTCAAAATGTTCCAAACAACCTTATAGTCAATGAAGTACTTTTGAAGAGTTGTCACAGTTGTAACTTAGAAGACATGGCAGTCAATTTGCTCACAGTAAGGACTCGCAAACAGTGGTGAGACAGTTGCCTTTATTTAGTTAATGAGTATAGAATAAATATTGTCCAGAATGCCATAGCAAATTCTCCCCTTTGACAGGATAACAAAGAGACCCACTTTAAAAATGTTTAGGAACAAGCAAAGAATTTTGGCCCAAAATTTCATCGTGGTTCAAATAGAATTCCGTATTATTAGAAATGCAGTTAGATAACTGGTGTTGATCGTCTGAAGCCATTATTATGAGTGCCACTTTCTGTTCCCATGAGTGGCATGGGCAATTCTGAGAAAGGAAAAAAAAGATTCTCAATGTTAAGAAAAAAGTCAGATCTTCCTCTTCAGATTTAAACTGACAATTCTGGATCTTATTAATGACTTGCAACTATCTTATTTCCATACATTTCCATCTCATTACTCATCCAAATCACCACATCTCCATGCAGCTCACAATTCATTTCTACTTCCATGAGAAATTAAGACAGGGTCAATTCCTATTAAGTCAGAGCAGTTATGATGGTAGCAGCTCAATACTAGCTTCTCTGAGCCATTAGACAATTCAACCTTCACCTCCATTTTCCTACATGCTCTATGGACACTGACTTCATTCATGGAAGTGGCCAAAACTAGCAGCCTCACCATCATCAAAATAACAGCCTCAACATCATCAAACTAGCAGCCTCACCATCATCAAACTAGCAGCCTCACCATCATCAAACTAGCAGCCTTACCATCATCAAAATAACAGCCTCAACATCATCAAACTAGCAGCCTCACCATCATCAAACTAGCAGCCTCACCATCATCAAACTAGCAGCCTTACCATCATCATGACTGTTTTTGAATCAATTCATTTGTCACTTTAGGACTTCATCTTGGACTTTATCTGATGTGCATGTTTAAACCAGCTTGCTTTGCAGGAACACATACGCATCTATGCATCTGCACAGAATGCATCTGATGGTTCTCAGCTTAGTTTCTTGGTGCTAACTCACTTAACATCTCACTGACAAACAATGCTTTTTAGCACAGAAGGAGAAGCAGGTAGCTTGTCACAGTTTCAAGTATTAGACATTCTAGGAATTGGACATGTCTCTGTCTGGTATCAATCTATATCAATGTCACACTTACAGCATGTGCCAGCAGTTAAGCAGTAAACATGGGAGTCGGTTTAGCTCAGTTGGCTAAATGGTTGGTTTCTGAATCAGAATGATGCCAACAGCATGAGTTCAAATCCCACATACAGCTGAGGTTATTATGAAAGACTCTCCTTCTCAACCTCTCCTCTTGCCTGAAGTGTCGTGGACCTCAGGTTAAATCATCACTGATTCTCTCTTTCTAATGAGAGTGCAGCCCTATGGTTTGGTAAGATAATGGAAACTTGACCTTGCAGTAAACATACTTCACGTCCTTCAACCAGCTTTGGGGAGGTTGGTGCATAGTGGTAGTGTCACTGGACTAGTAATCCTGAACCCCAAGCTAATGTTCTGTGGACATTGGTTCAAATCTCAATATGGCAGATGGTGAGGGTAATGGACATCAATAAAAGTCCAGAATTTTAAAATAAGTCCAATAGTTATCAATTCTCATTTAGAAAAACACTTGGTTCACTAATGCTTTTTAGAGAAGGAAATCTGCTGTCCTTACCCAGTCTGGCCTACATATGGCTCCAGACTCTCAGTAATGTGGCTGACTCTTAACTGCCCTCCAAGTAGTTTTGGACCTCCCCACCCCCAAACTCCCCACCACCCCAGAATAACATACCTTGGCTATTCACCCTATCCATGTCCCTCATGATTTTATGAACCTCAACAATATTTGCCCATAGCCTCCGATACTCCAGAGAAAAAAAGCCCCAGCCTATTTAGCTTATCCTTATTACTCAAACCCTCCAGTCCCAAAAACATCCTTGTAAATCTTGTCTGCACTCTCTTAAGTTTAGCAACATCCATCCTTTAACAAGATGACCAGACTTGTACACAGTATTCCAAAAGTGACGTCACCAATGTCCTATACAGCTGCAACATGACATCCCAACTCTTATATTCAATGTTCGAACTGATGAAGGGAAGCATGCCAAATGCCTCCTTTACAACATTATCTCCTTGCGACTTCCCTTTCAAGGAACTTGCACCCCTACATCTCTTTGTTCGGCAATAATCCCGAGGGCCTGAATATTAACTGCATAAGTCCTGCCCTGGTTTGCCTTACCTCACATTTATCTAAATTAAACTCCATCTGCCACTCAGATGATTGCATTTACATTTGCGGAGCCCAGACAATCGTTAACTTCTCAGTACCACTGTTCATTGCATTTCACCGAGGGCACAGTTCTCTCTTGGATCAATTTTCTGTCAACTTTAATGACTTTCCTTTGAAATGAATTGTATAATTATTCTACAATATAATACTTTTCAAATAAAGAAAAAATAAAGTTGTCTTGCCTCCCACTCATTCCTAATGTTTTCATTTTTAACTTGTGTCTCTGGATAATCCTTTGACACCATGGATTATCCAGCCCCTTAATGCGTTGGAAATTTCGGTTGGCTTACCTCAAAATTCTTTTTCCCAATGAGTAAACAAATTATTTATTTAAATTCTTCTTCCAATTTAAGTTCCTGAAATCCGGAGTCATTTTTGTTCTTGGCTTTCTCAAGCCCAAGGTATTCCTTAGAAGCCAAACTGCTGCTTTCTCTGTGAAATTCTTGTTAATATAATGTTGCACTCATTGTCAAAGTCTACCCTCAGGACACAACCAGCAATACCTGAGACTATAATTAGCCCTAAAGAAAATCTCTTAATTTGCAAAGAATGTTTGCACCAACTTGTAATAAAGGTGAGATTTAATTTAATCTCAGGCTTTCTCATTGTTCTGTGGTTATGAAATCATGAGATTCACAGACAGTAAGTGATGTAAACTTATCATTAGAAAAAGATACTCATAATCCCATGTTAGGTTAGGAATGTGTGACCTCGTTTGATGCGAAGAATCATCATTGATAAGCATAGGCCTACATTTTCTTCCAACATCATACCATAACAACAGGATAGTTGAAGACATTACAAGTAAACAGAGCAAAAAGAATATTTTCTTCACTTTTGACAAGCAAACAGCAGAGCATCATGATGAGCTCAGTTGAGACCTCAGGATTAGCCTGGGGCACTGAGTGATAACAATCTGTTAGAACCAACAATAGAGAAAAATCCATATTTCTGTGAAGATTGGAGCATCAAGAAGGATAAAGAAAGGAGAATCTAATGCTTCAAAATGTGGGGTTTAAGAAGTGTCTGAAGGTAAGCTGGTAGGAGAAAAGCACTAATAAAGAGATACCAATTGAGACTGGAACAGGAGAACTCTTAACAGAAGAAGTTGAATGAAGTTCTTCAGACACGATATCCATGCTGCAGGGTTAGAGCTTAATCATCACAGAAGGGATTAATAGGAAAGGAGCAAGAGGCTGACAGCGAAGGAAGCATCTGAACAACATATAAAATTTGCTTCAACAGAAGTCCATAATCAAGATCATCCAAGGTTACCTTCTGGCAAATTTGGAAGACTGTGGTCACCTACAGCCCTTGTCATGGCACTTAGACAACAACAACCTCTGATTAGTCTCTTCAGTTTATCCAAAGAGCTGCTGGAATGTTCTTGCATAAGTACGTTATGTACTCACTGATACATTTCACAATTGTACACTTCTGAAATCTATCAGTTTGAAACTGTTGATTCTCTTTTCTTTATCCTTCCCAATGCTCCATACTTCACAACAATGTGGATTTTTTTCTGTTGTGGGTCCTAGAAGTCCTTATCAGTGGGCTAATTCTGAGGCCTCAATCTAATGAGGTGCATCTGATACCCCACTGTTTGTTTGTTAAAAGTACTGCTTCATGTGTACACTGGTATATTGTACAGATACTCATGGATAATGCAACACTGCTTCATTTATCCATTTGCATGATGCTTTCCTCAAAGTCAGCATAATTTTAGCAAAGTTAAAAATCACAAAACACCAGGTTATAGTCCAACAGGTTTACTTAGAAGCACTAGCTTTCGGAGCGACGCTCCTTCATCAGGTGGTTGATGCCCGATGAAGGAGCAGTGCTCCGAAAGCCAGTGCTTCTAAATAAACCTGTTGGACTATAACCTGGTGTTGTGCGATTTTTAACTATGTCCAACACTGGCACCTCCAAGCCATAACTTTAGCAAGTAATGACCCAACTCCACTCTCTAATCCTGTCCCCAGACCCAGATTATAAGCAATTTCATGCCAGCAATAGAGGGGAAATTGGAAGTTTGTTGCTGAGATGATGATCACAGGTTCTATTCCTATTCTCACATCATGTCCTGTACAGACCAAGCTGCATAGATGAGCGGTGTTGACACCTGCTATGTGACCCTTTTAATTGCCTGAATTTTGAAAGTCTTAGTCAATATTCTTCACTGAATTGTCTTATTTAATATCTTTCCTTCAATCAATATCAGAAAAACAGATATGTAGGCATTACCATGCTGATAGTCGAGGGACTTTGCTGTATACACATTTATTACTGCATTTCCTACATCACAACAGTGCCTACACTTCAGGGTAATACTTTATTGACTGTGAAATGCCTTCAAATATCTTCAGATTGGAGAAGTGCTAAGGAAATGTAATTCTTGAATTTTAATTGAACACTTCTCATTTCAGTCTGTTCACATTAGAAATGTTCCTGATATTGGTTAAATGCTCACTCAATCTGCAGTATAGATAACAGATTAAAAGATATTGTTCCATCTACCTAATGCAGAGCACCACAGGTTTGTAACCTGCACAAGCAATCATGAATGCTATGTGCCCTCAGGGTGGTTTTGCTCTCCCTTCGCTAAACAACATCACCTGATTACGTGACTTCAAGACAAAAATATGTTTTACAATCATATTGCTCACACTTTCCCCACCTCCTTTTCTTATGTCATCCAGAAAAATTAGAGAGGATTGCTGTGGTTTCAAGGAGCTTTGTGAGAAGTCTCAGTCACGATCTGTCCGTACAATAAAGAAAAAAATTCCAAAAGGATGTCATCATTTCCTCTGTAGGTCTCAATGCCAATCATGCAGTTTAGCATCAGTCCTGGGTCAATAGTAGCAGTCTCATCTCTGAATCAGAAAGCTGTAGTTTCAAGTCCATTTAAGGAACATATATCATATGTTGAAAGATTATTAGAGATGCTGTTTTTAGGTGAGATGTTTAATGCCTGCCCTTTGAGATGAATTCAAATATCCCATGGCAATAATTCAAAGAAAAGGAGGGAAGTTTTTTCCAGCGTGCTGGCCAATATTTATACCATTCTATACCTAGCTGTCATTACTAAGATCCAGAACTGCAACCTAAGATCTCATCCAAAGGCTATATCAGGGATACTAAACATTATCCATTTACTAAATCTATCTCCAGGCAATTCTTATGAAAGAAAATGTAATATATAAGTAAATCCACTACACCCTGCAAGTATTTTTTTATGTTGCAGTCCTCTATTATGACTTTTTAATATTTTGTGGAGTTGTAAAATGGTGTAAAGTACTGTAATATTAAATTATATATACATGATAAAAATGTAAGTCATAATTCTCAAAAAAGGTCAAGAAATACTCACAGGTAATAGGAGACTCTATTTTGTTTCTCAGAAATATCTCAAGGCATAATCAAATTCTTTTCTCATAATTTGTATAATCATGTTTATAGGTCTATTTTAACTTGTGTATTATCTCCAGCTAATAGATTCTTAAGGACGTTAGGAATATGCAATTTATTCCTCTGAGGTTTGGTCATTCAATTCAATTATCAATGGTGTATTAAATGGTAGAGCCCTGAGGAGTGGTGTCAAACAGAGAGATAGGGTGCAGATACATTGGTCCTTGAAAATGGCGTCACAGGTAGACAGGGTGATGAAAAAGACATTTGGCAAACTTGCCTTCATAGGTGCAGAGCATTGAGTCCAGAAGATGGTACATCATCTTCTGGCTGTACAAGACATTGGTCTGGCCACATTTGGGGTACTGTATATAGTTCTGGTCACCCTGCTATAGGAAGGATGCTGTTAAACTGGAAAGGGTGCTAATAAGATTTATAAAGATGTCATCAAGACAGGAAGATTTGAGTTATAAAGAGAGGCAGGATTAGCTGGGAGTTTTTTGCCTGGAGCATAGGAGGCTGAGGGGTGACCTTATAGAGTCATAGAGTCCTACAGCACAGAGACAGATCCTTTGGCCCAAACTAGTCCATGCTGACCAAAACGCTAGCCCCATTTCCCAATTCATGTATTTGTCTAAATGCCTTTTAAAAGTTGCTAATGTACCCTCCTCAACAACTTCCACTGGCAGCTCATTCCATATGCGTACACCTATGTGTAAAAAAGTTGCCCCTCAGGTTCCCTTTTATTCTTTCCTCTCTAACCTTAAACTGATGTTCTCTAGTCCTCGATTCCCCAACCCTGGGAAAAAGACAGAGTGCATTCACCCTATCCATGATCTTATGTATCTCTCTAATGTCCCCCTGCTCCATCTCTTACTCTCTAAAGAAAAAAGTTCTAGCGATGAGGCATTCTGCCAAATGACTTTGACAGTCTGCCCAGGGAACTGCTCAACAGGATCCACCCTCGCCTTTTCCCAAAGGGCCTCAAGGACTTTAAGTACTGACCACTTCCTGATGGACTTGTGGTCAAAGGTGCTTTCTTCACAAATTTCCCAATGAAGGACAGGTGATATGGAATGGTCCAACTACTTGGAGCGTTCCGCGGCAGCGAGGCCAGGCCCATCCTTCACAACACCAAGGACAGATAGAACCTCAGTACATACTGACACTAGGTGTTTGCGTACTGGGGATCCAGACACAGTTTGATGAAGCCACACACAAAGGTGACCATCAGGGTGAGGTTGGCATTGGGTGTGTTTTTTCCTCCATTGCCCAGATCTTTGTACATAGTGTCCCTTCGGACCCAGTGCATCTTTGATCTCCACATAAAGAGGAAGATGGCCCGGGTGACTGTGGCAGCACAGGTTCTGGGAATAGGCCAGACCTGTGCCACATATAGCAGCACTAAAAGTACCTCACACCTGATGACCAGATTTTTACCTGCGATGGAGAGTAATCGTTGCTCCAATCTGCCCAGTGTCTGCCTAACTTTACTGATACGCTCCTCCCAAGACTTGGCGCATGCCCCAGCCCTTCCAAACCAAATACCCAGTACCTTCAGGTGGTCTATCCTGACAGTGAAGGGAATAGAGGATTGGTCAGCCCAGTTCCCAAAGAACATGGACTTACTCTTGCCTTGATTTACCTTGGCCCGAGGCCTATTCAAACTGATCGCAAATGCACATGAGTCTGTGCATAAACAGTGGATCCAAGCAGAAAATGGTGACGTCATCCATGTACAGGGAGGACTTAACCTATAGGCCCCACAGCCAGGAATAGTCACCTCTCTCAGGCTCGCATCCTTCCTGATGGACTCAGCAAATGGCTCTATACAGCACACAAACAAGGCAGAGGGCTGCCCTGTCTGACTCCCGATCTGACTGGGAAGCTGTCTGATTCCCACCCATTGATTGAGACTGCACTGACAATGCTGGTGTAGAGCAGTCGGATCCAATTGCAGATTCCCTCCCCAAAGCCCACTTTGGAGAGAACATCTCTCATGTATGTGTGCGATATCCTGTCAAAGCTTTCTCCTGGTCCAGGCTGATGAGGCAGGTGTCCACCCTCCCCGTCCTGTATGTGGGTGATCATATCCCTGAGGAGTGCAAGACTCTCTGTGATCTTCCTGCCCGGTACAGTACAGGTTTGGTCAGGGTGAATCACCAATCCCAGAGCAGGCCTGACCTGGTTGGCGATGACCTTTGACAGGGTTTTGTAATTTACATTTAACAGTGAGATTGGTCACCAATTTCTAATTTTGCTCCCTCTTCCCTTTCTCCTTGTAGATGAGGGTGATGATACCTTTCCTCATGGATCCGCTCATAATACCTGCCAGAAGCATACTGACATACACCTCCACAGGTCCTGGCCAATCAAGTCCCAAACAGCAGAACAGAGCTAGACCGGTAAGCCGTCATTTCTGGGAGTTTTTTTTTTGAAGGACCCTATAAATTCCTCTGGCTACTCTTTCCATTTTTGAGGGCCATGGTCAGCTCATCCAGAGACAGCGGCTGGTCCAGCCTCTCCAGTGTTCTGCCGTCTAAGACCTCCGTGATAGAGGACATGAACGACTGGAAGGTCGCGCTGTCAGTTGGCTTTGAGTCATACAGACTGGCATAGAAGGATTTGCTGATCCTCATGATGTCAGCCTGAGATGACATTATCAAGCCATCTTTTTCCTTCAGGCTGCTGAGTACAGAGCTCTCTTTGTTCACCTTTGGAAGAGAAAACATGAGCACGTCTCATTCTGCTCTACAGAGCAGACCCTGGACCAAAAGATTATCTTGGAGCCCTCCAAGGCAAACAGCAAGGCTTGCTGGCCCTTCACCTCCTGGAAGTCCTCCTTAGTGGAGGAAAATAGAACTTAAACACTACAGTGTTTGGGCATTAAGAACTGATGCAAATCTTCATACTAACAACCAATCCCTGTTGTTCAACTTTTACTCAGGGGGTTTATTGCTGAGGTCCTCTTTGGTAGTGGTGACTGCGCTGATACAAATCTTCACCCTGACAGCCAATTCGTGTTGTCACAGTTTATAAAATCATGGTTAAAAATCACACAACACCAGATTATAGTCCAACAGGTTTAATTGGAAGCACACGAACTTTCGGAGCGACGCTCCTTCATCAGGTGGTAGTGGAGGGCTCAATCCTAACACACAGAATGTATAGCAAAAATTTACAGTGTGATGTAACTGAAATTATACATTAAAAAATTGATTGTCTGTTAAGCCTTTTATCAGTTGAATATAGTGATAGCTTCACTGCTTTCATGTGTAAATCACTTTTTTTTTAAAAGTTGCATTCTCGGGTTAGCTGTTAACAATGGTGATAGCCAGTTGGACTATAACCTGGTGTTGTGTGATTTTTAACTTTGTACACCCCAGTCCAACACCGGCACCTCCAAATTATAAAATCATGATCAGCATAAATAAGATCTTTTCTGCTGGATAGGAGAGTTAAAAACTAGGGCACTGGTTTAAGGCTAGAGGGCAAAGATATAACGGGACCTGAGGGGCAACTTTTTCACACAGAAGGTGGTGAATATATGGAACGAGCAGCCAGAGGAATTTATAGAGTCGAGTACAATTACAACATTTACAAGACATTTGGACAGGCACATGGATAGGAAAGGCTTAGAGGGATATAGGCCTAAAGTAGGAAAATGGGAATAGTTTAGTTTGGAAAGCCAGGTCGGCACGGATGAATTGGGCTGAAGGGTCTGTTTCCATGCTGTATAACTCTATGACTATTTAACAACAACATGCATTTGCATAGAAATTGTGCACATTAAAATTTCAAAGAGTGTTATGCTGGAAAAGCACAGCCAGTTAGGCAGCATCTGAGAAGCAGGACATTTGGCATTTCGAGCATAAGCTCTTCAGCAAGAATGAGGGCGGTAGCCTAAGAGGCTGAGAGATAAATGGGAAGGTGTGGGAAGGTAGCAGGGAATGCGATAGGTAGATGAAGGGGGGAGGAGGGGTTGGTGAAGGTGATAGGTTGGAGAGGAGGGTGGAGTGAATAGGTGGGAAGGAAGTTGGACAGGTAGGACAGTCCAAGAGGCCGGTACTGAGTTGGAAGTTTGGATCCAGGATAAGGTGGGGGGGAAGGGAAATGGGGAAACTGGTGAAATCTATGTTGATCCCATGTGGTTAGAGGGTCCCACGGTGGAAAATGAGACATTCTTCCTCCAGGTGTCGGGTGGCTAGAGTTTGGCAGTGGAGGCAGCCCAGGACTTGCATGTCCTTGGTGGAGTGGGTGGGGCAGTTAAAATGTTCGGCCACAGACCTGTCCATCACGACCCTCTTGAACTGTCCAACCTGTCCATCTTCCTTCCCACCTATCCGCTCCACCCTCATGTAGGTATAAGAGGTGTTTGAGGCCTCGTGAATGGCTGTGCTCCTCACTGGCTAGATTGAGAATGCTCTCCTTATAGCAAGCGTGAAGGGTGATGTCTGCCAATATTGTCACTTTGCAAAATAAATGGACCAAAGGTGGTTATTAGACTCTTAATTCCAGATTTTTATTGAATTCAAATTCCCTCATCTGCCATAACAAATTATTTGTCATTTAACCTTATTGAGTTTCAGGGCGATAATTTAACATACTCTACACCTATAACTCATGACCAGTTTGCACATCAGTTTGTGGATTGTACATGTTCTGTGGATGAATTATCATTTCTCATGGTATCAAGTAATCTGGCCAGATTAGGATCAGTTTTTCTTTTCACTTTGTTCTTTGACTAACTAGTAATTATTGTTATTTCTCTGGAGACATAGAGTAGATAGTGTCAGAATAAAAATAAACACAACTTCCTTCTTCCACAATTGCAATGGAAGAGTTCATCTGGCAAGGAAATAGTGTGGAAGACAAGAGATTGCAAGTCCATCAATGTATGGAATACAAATTAGCTGATCATTGCACCTGTCAACCACCTTCTCAAAACCAAGTGGGGCGGCACAGTGGCTGGGATGGCACAGTGGCTCAGTAGTTAGCACTGCTGCCTCACAGCACCAGAGACCCCGATTCAATTCCAAGCTTGAGTGACTGTGTGGAGTTTACACATTCTCCCCGTGTCTGCGTGGGTTTCCTCTGGGTGCTCCAGTTTCCTCCCACAATCCAAAGATGTGCAGGTCAGGTGAATTGGCCATGCTAAATTGCCCATAGTGTTAGGTGTATTAGGCAGAAGTAATTATATGGTGTGGCAAGGGTCTGGGCGGGTTTGTCTTCAGAGGGTCAGTGTGGACTTGTTGGGCCAAAGGGCCTGATTTCATACTGTAGAGAATCTAAATCTAATCCAAGTCAAGGTTAACATTGAACCCCACATTACAGGAACTAATATCTCCTTACCTAAATTAAATCTTTGGGTAGTCACTTGGAAAATTAATTTGCAATTTTTTTTATAACGGAGCCCCTGTTACTGGCAGAGGGCAAGAGTTTCATGACAAACTGCATTGGACTAGATCAGCGATTCTTTTTTTAATAAAGAACCCTTTTAAATGGATCTGTAGTCACAAACACCCCATCATAAATAAGTAACATCCTAGATGAACTTGCATTTTTGCATCCTTCCCTTGAGTTGAACCTTGTAGTACTATCAATAATACATAGTACTCTAAATTATTTTGGAATTTGTACTTTAAAATAGTAGCATATGAGGTTAGTTACTTTTTGTAAAGGCTTTGGAGATGGAGTAAACATTGAGGGCCATTAGTTTGTTTTTGGTTCAGCAGAGTCAATAATGATTTTAGTTTAGAAAACTTTAAAATTAAAGGTTTGGGGCAGTTTGGAGGAGACCTGACTGAGTCGGGTTCAAATATAGTTCCTCTTCTTAGAAAGGTTAAAGCAGTTCAGAGAAGGCACAGTTACCTCATTTAAAAGTTTATTTTCTGCAACTTCCAAACTTTGAATATTTGGTTAGAAATCTTCAGATTGTTTAAAAGCTGAGAAAGTCTAAGCTCTCAGTTTTGAGAATATTAATGAAATATATTCTAGAAGGTAATTTCTCTGTGTTGAGAACTAGACTGAAGTTTTGTTTCACTGGATGTTTCAATTTTTTTTTCTAACTGTTCTATATCTTGATAACTTGGTATTTCATTTTGTTTTCACCTTTCAGGTAATAAACTTGTGTTCCGTTATCAAAGGTACTCTGCAGCATTGTGTGACTATTCTTCAGTGAAGGTCATCACGTTAACTAAAACCAATTATTTTACCAGATTAAAATTTGCAATCTGATTTGTTCAATAGTAATATCAGCTCGAAACATAGCTATACTTAAATAGGTTATTTGGGGATTGTTATTATATACTGCAAAAGAATTCAATTTCTCCCTTTCATTCTCAATAAGATTCTTTTCTGTTGCATTAAGTTCTCGGCCACGTCCATATTTAGAGTTCAGCCTTGATCTTCAAACAAGTCTTGGTGTTGCAAGAAAAGGTTTTTGATTATCAACAAATGAGAGATATCAGATTTTTTTTTACAGAAGGTAATAGAAGACGTTTTCTGTCAGTTAAATTTTGTCAAACATAGAATTGTCAAATTTCTTCAGGGACTGAATAGAGATAATTATATCTTAAGGTGACAAAGTAAATAAGCAATACTGAGTTGATTGTCATTTGTATATTTCACCTTACCATCCTTTGAGTCCAATTGAGAAAAAAATCTGACAGATGCTTAATTCAATTTATAATGTGCACCAAAGTGAAAATGATCCCTAATGCACTGTTTGAAGTAATGAAGAATCTAAGATTCCAAAATCAATTTTTTGTTTTACCTTCCTCTTGTTCCTGAAAGATGTTGACACCTTTTTGGAATAGATTATCTCCTGCCTCTTTCATTAGATCAAAGAAACCTAAAGGTGAGAGTTTATAGAGATATTGAGTAAGATGAATTCACCTCGACCAATGTTCAGAATGTTTGGGCTCATGTAGATTAGATTAGATTCCCTACAGTGTGGAAACAGGCCCTTCAGCCCAACAAGTCCACACCAACTCTCCAAAGAGTAACCCACCCAGACCCATTTCCCTCTCACTAATGCACCTAACACAATTTAGCCTGACCTGCACATTTTTGGACTTTGGGAGGAAACTCACGCAGACATGGCGAGAATGTGCAAACTCCACACAGACAGTCGTCCAAGGCTGGAATTGAACCTGGGTCCCTGGCGCTGTGAGGCAGCAGTGCTAACCACCGTGCCACCCAGTTGGTTGGTGAAGGGGAAGTTGGGCAGGATTCCTGCTTCTGCATGTTATCCAACATCCTTATTGGAAGTGACTGTGTGAGGAGCCCAAGTAAAGACAGGACAGAGTTTGGTACAGTCTGTAAAATTCAAAGCTCATGTATGAAGGGTAAAGGCTCCATCAAATAATGGAATTTTATGGGATAAGAAAGTTATTTTGCCCTAATATACTTGTAGTGCCTCACTAAAACCTCTGACCACTGGTTTTAACTTGCTTGCTTTTTTGTTTATTCCTCACATTATTTATTAACTTCCTTTTGAAAAGCTAGATAGATTCTGCTTCGGAATTTCACAACATAACAATAAAAACTACTCACCTTTCTGTCCATTTAGGAAATGATTTTAAATTCATGCAGAAACAAAATCAACTCATTGACCGGAGAACATTTTTACTGAGTTGATTCATCAAAATCTATCATAATTTTGAGCAGCTCGATTAGATCTACACTCACCTGGTTTAGACTGATGAATGAAGCCCAGCAACAATGGAGTCCTATCACAGCAATGCATCTAAGGTCAGGAAAGGAGGTCATTGTCATTTACAAGGCAATGATCACAGAACTGTGTGCAGGAAAGTGAAGTCAAAAGCCTGGATTTTGCTGCACTGCCTCACAAGCCCATAGGAAAATGTGTCAATCTCTCAGGAAGTCCACATATATTAAAAACACATTTTGATTTTGAGTCTCTGGGTGTTAAAACAGTTAAAATATAAAGTATTTAGTTACAAATGATGAAAATAAAGTTAGTATTGAATACTCATAGACTTTTCAAATGTGTGGAAATAATATAGTTTCAGCTTGAAAGGCAGGACATGATCCTTTAGCTGACAATGTCACAGCCAGAATAAAGATACATTTCAGTTGAGCCAGACAGGATTGACAAACCTGGAAATAATCTAGTGTACAAAATGCAACTCCGTTTTTCATTTTACTACTAATATGTAAAATTTAAAAACAATATACAAATGTCCTCTTGCTCTGAGATGTCATTGCATTTCTCTTTAATGTTTGATCTTTGCAGACCAACACACTGTATTAAACAGGAAATGTGCAAATGCTTAAGCACAAAAACTGGGGTAAAACTTTAAGGTAATGCTGAGGAAGTACTACATTGTACTGTTACTGTTGAGATGGGATATTAAACTGAGACATCATCTGCCCTTTCAGGTAGACATAAAATACTTCATTACACTATCTGCCCGAAGAGCAGAGGAAGGCATCCTGGTCAACATTTATCCCTTAATTAGCATCATTAAAACATTGGTCATTGTCACATTGCTGTGTAACCTTGCTGTATGCATTGATCCCACAATACAACAGTGACAATACTCCCCAAATATTTTTTGATTGCCGAACATTTTTGGATATCCTAAGATCCTTAAAGGTACCATGTAAATGTAATTTCTTTGTTAGTTTTGTACTGAAAGAAACCTCTGCTTTATTGCAATTTCCTGCACATATAGGCATTAACATGAGTTTGAATGCATACTTCTAGCTAAAAGTTTTGTCTGACTCAGGATCATTTTTTGGACTACTTTGTCCCTTATGTCTCTTTCCCAAGTTTAAATATCTTACAGTGGAGTTTATTTGGGTCAGTCAAGGGTAACCCTTTTTTAGTTTGAAATGTATTCAAACAAAGTCTGCCTCTTTTGTTTGCAGTGGTAAAAGCGGTTCTGATCCAAGTACTATCAGAAGCCTAGCTTGCAGGAATTTCTCATCAGCAGGACATGCTTTTGTAACTGAAATGTCAGCCAATTCAGTGTTTTTCCTAAAACTAATTATTACCACAGTTTTAACTAATAACCTGTCAACTCAAAAGCGAAATGTCACATTAATGAGCACAGATATTCAGGTTTGTTTCATAAAAAAAGGCCCTTAATAAAAGGCGTGCTGATTGGCATACCCGCAGAAACGCTCTCTGTCTGATGGGCAGTCACCGAGCCGTAGCCAACAGCCCATGAAGGCGTCGTCCATCCCTATGTCTGACATTGCAAGGGCATTTTCAGTGAAAGACCATGCCTGTCCAAATTGTTCTCTGCGGGCAGATTTGTTAAATCGCGGAAATGGAGCAGTCAGTTTCGATTTGCTCAGCGGTATGAGGGTTGTTCGCCTCATACGTGCCATGCCGCATGACTGCGCTTCTGCTGGTGAAAACAGTCTCCTGCCTGCGTGGAGCCAAGCAACGTTTTATTTTTGCAAGCGCCATGAAGACAAAGTAAAAGAAGAAAAGCAATACAGGCGAGCATAACCCTGGTAATAAACAACCTGAAATAAGTCTTCAGGAGCTGTTCATAGATATCCTCCTATTTCCAGTAAACACGGACTAAAAGAACAGAAAAATTCAAATGCACTATTCAGAAATTGTGAATTTTTCTTGTGAAGAAACTGCCTGGATTTATTTTCCTGACAAAAAGTAAATCAGTAAAATAATTAATAAAATACATCCAATTTGAGTAAGGATGTGAAATGGGCATTTTTGGATTATTTTATCAACATAACCACGAATATTTTACAAAATCTCAAGCAAACATTGCTTTCGTGGAAAATGAAGTGAAATTGTAAAAATAGAAAGGATTTCTTTGAAGTGGCTTAAATACTTTTAGGAATATGGTTTCAATTTTTTAATAATTTCTAAGTCAGGTTAGTGAGTGAATAATTCTCTCCTGTTTTCTTTGACAGAACAAGTCAAGTTTCTAACAGGTTTCAATCTTCCATACTACTGAAATAGGCAGAACAAAAGTATCATTGCCTCAGTTCTTAAAGTAGGTCACACTTTTCTGCAAGTGTGAAGTTGTGGCGTGAGAGGAATGGTGTAGGAGGCACAAAAGCATCCAACAGTAAGTATCTCAAGAATCATATTGAACCATTGTCATCATAATTTAAAGTAAACTTTGACAGGCTTAAATGTGAGTCTGCCCTTCGATGCTCATTTCTCGTAATGAAGAAGAATAGGGAACGAGCGAGTGAGGGACGAGACATTATGAAGTGGATCACAAGGTCAACTAAAGTACTGATAGCTTGGCTATTCCTTTGGAGATCAAGCAGGCGTAGCAAGCTATTGAGGGAGAAAACAAGTGATAGAAAGTCTAACAAGAAGGCAGGCTTTTGGGGAGCACAGCTGATGTGTTCTAATCAGATCTAATCATTGTGTGATGACAATGTTTCTTTTTTAATCCTAACAGATTCTGTCATTAAAAGTTACTGAGGCTTAGCCTTTCGATTTTGCTCTATCATTCATCGTTGACAAAGGCTTGAGCACATTTTATTTTCTGTCCATAAACAGCTCCTGTTCTTTTCCTTTTGCTTAAACCAACTAATTATAGCAGACAGTGTTTTGTTTTCTCTCATTTTGATTGCAATCCCAGTACTTGGGATATTCTTGTCACAATAGTTCCTCACTTCTGGAACCCCTTCTACCAGTCACTAGCAATAGCTCAGAATCTACCTTGGCACCGAACAACGATAATTTGCTTAAAAACAAATTGGCAATTGTCATAGTGAGCATCAGAGCTATGCAAATCACCATTTAGTTTCCCTGCTTATGTTGAATAAACAGGTCTGTCTGGGGATATTGGTGTCTCACTATCAGTTATTCTTGTGTTAAAATTTGATTATATTTCCTTAAAGTTTTGTATTAAATCTTTCTTTGCAGTTCCAGAATGTCTGCATGATAACAGAAAAGTAAGATTCACCTCACTGTTGACTGGTTAATTTGAAGGAAAATGCTTAAGGATCTTGTATGGTGCACAGTATCAAGCCACCAATGGATTTCTGAAAGTTACAAGAATCTCTCAAGCCCGCTTTCCAAAAGAGTCCTTTGCAGTAATTCAGACATACAAATTAGGAACAGAAGTAGGTTATTCAGCCCTCCCAGCCTGTTTTGTCATTAATAAGATCAGAGCTGCCCTGATTTTGTTCCAAATTCCACATTCCCATCTATCCCCATTTAGCTTTGTTTCTTTCTTCCTTCATCTTACAAAAACTCAATGATCTCGCTTCCACCACCTTTTCAAGCAGACTTCCAATGCTGTGCAACCCTCAGAGAGAAAAAAAATTTCCTCGTCTCTATCCTAAAAGGGCAACTCCTAACTTTTAAACAGTTTCTGACCGTTCTGGACTCAACCACAAAAATTAAAATCCTTTCCATATTAAAATTATTTCCTTCTCAAAATCATTCAGGATCTTATAAAATTCAATTAAATTACAATCTAGTGAAAATTCCAGTGAAAGCAAGTCCAAGTTTATCCTATCTTTCCTCATAAAAGTACTCACTCATTCTGGGTAGTAATCTCGTAAACCTCCTCTGTTCTGTCTCCAGTACATTTATCCTTAAGCATTCTTCCTTAAGTAAGGGAGATAAAAACAGCACACATTATTGAAAGCTCACTAATGCCATGTAAATCTAATGCTTATTTGTAAGAATAGCATTCCCTTAGCTTTCCTAATCACTTGCTGTATCTACATATTAGCTTTTTGTGACTCTTGCACTAGAACATCAAGAACCCTCTACACCTCAAAATTCTGCAATCGTCTTTTTTAAAAATAATATCCTACTTTTTAATTCCTCCTGCCAAAGTGAACAATTTCACATCTTCCCACAACTCACTTTGAACATTTCCGAATTTGTTTCTGAGAAGCAATTAATTAAGATGCTGATATTCTTTGCGTTAGTACTTTACTTTAGATATAGCTATAAATAACCCCTTACTACAAAAAAGGTATTTAAACTAATTCTTAACATAAATAGATATTTTCCAGAGTGGGAATTATTGGGAGTTTTCAATGCTCTCAGTTCACCTGCTGTTAGAAACATCGAAGGATTGCCAAGCAAAAAAGACTAAGATTCACCTAGTTCATGGGTAATCTATTCACTGCTGGTAATTTGTGAATAACAGTAATGGAGAATTTTAAAGTAACTTACACCATAGCTTAACAGGACTTAACCAAATATCAGATGTAACTTGAAAACAAAAGTTGCTGGAGATCACAATGGGTCAGACAGCATCCAGCGTCTGATGAAGAGTCATCTCGATTCAAAACGTGAGCTTGCTTTCTCTCCATGGATGCTACCTGACCTGTGGTGATCTCCAGCATTTTTAAATTTTCAGTTCAGATTCCAGCATTTGCAGTAATTTGCTCCTATCAGCAATAACCTGCTCACTGGTGCTCAGTTTGGGTTCCACGAGCCCACTCAGCTCCTGACTTCATTACAGCCTTCATTTAAACATGGACAAAAAAGCTGAATTCCAGAGGTGAGATGAGAGTGACTGCCCTTGACATCAAGGCCACATTTGACTGAATGCAGCATTTAACAGCCCTAGCAAAACAGGAATCAATGGGAATCAAAAGAGAAAACATTTCACTGGTTGGAGTCATACCTAGCACAAAGCAAGCCGATTGCAGTTGCTGGACAGCAATTACCACTGTGCAGGGACATCATATAGAAATTCTTCAGGATAGTGTCCTAGGCCCAATTATCTTTGACTGCTTCATCAATGACCTTCTGTCCATCAGAAGATCAAACATAGAGATGTTTATTGATGACTGCACAATGTTCAACATTATTCATGCCTTCTCAGATACTGAAGCAGGCCATGTTCAAATTCATGAAGACCTGGACAGTATCCAAGTTTGGTTTGAGCTGGCAAGTGGCAAATAACATTTGCACCACAGAGGTCATCCCATGAATGACCTACTGGATTCATACACCGCACCACTGTTAGGGCTGTGAGGGATCTGTGATAAATGTTGGCCCAATCTGCAATACTCAAATGCTATGAAAGAATAAATTTTAAAATCCTTGTTGTTACATACTGCTTTTATTAAGGGTGGACAAGACTAGCTTTACCAGGACCTGCAATGTCCAAATTCGTAAATCTGGCATCAAACTTGTGTGACATCAAGGCAGTATCAATTCAGTGTATTCAGGCACTCCCAGGGTGTGCCCATATTTCTGGAGAAAGCCATGGAGATAGTACATTTAGCAGACAATAACACAATGTGTCCCAGAATAAGTCATGAGAAATAGCTCTACACAGTTGAATGTCACTGCCTTTAACTTTTTGTTCTGTCCCTGTTCTCCCCACCCCATATTTCTCCCCTGTCGCCATATTTGTTTAAGCAGCTTTTATCTCTAACATCCTCTAGATCTGACAAAAGGTCATCGATCTGAAGCAATCCTTCTGTTTTCTTTCTCCATTCATCCTGTCTGACCTGCTGAGTATTTCCAGTATTTATTGGTTTTACTTCACTTCAAAAGCATGCCTGGGTTGTCTGAGGTTCAACTTTCATCAGGTTCATACACTCCCCCTTCTCTAATTCACAAGAATGTCTGTGAACATGACCAGCCGACATAGGCTGTAGTTGTAATGTATTTCAGATTTTCACGGAAGGGAAAAACAACTTGTCTCTAAACAGCACCTTTAACATAGTAAAACATCTCAAGGCACACCATGGAATAGTTAGCTGAAAACAAAGGCACTTAGCCTCATAAGGAAATATTGGGTCGAACTTTCAGGTTGGCTGAGGCTTGGAACAGAGGTGAACCCAGCCCAAGAACTTCAGCACCAGCTTGCAGGCCAATTTCCCACTCCACTCCCATTGCTGGCAGTCTTAGAGAGGGCGTACAATTAGGTTCACTAAAAGTCACATTGAAGGCAGTTTAAAAAAGGCAAAATAGAAAGCATAGACTCAATAGCAGGCCTGGTGGTGTACATTCAATGGCAGATAAGGGTTTCAGCACCTCAAGGAGGTCCACTCTGGAGAAGAATGCACACTGTGGTAGTCTAGCTCTTCTATTTTTCAGTTGAATTGTTTAACAGGTTGATGATAAGGTACTCTAAAGTGCCTCTCAGTAACTCTAAAGTGCCTCTAAGTGCTGCTCTTCTATTAAACTAGGCCTCTAATTGGCCCTAGAAGCCCACCAGCTTTTTAGAGCCTGCCTGCCACCCTTAATTAAATAGGGAAGTTGTTGCTGTGCCATTTATACGGACATCCCAGAGAGAATCTTAAAGAATGATTGCTTTCCTCAAGAGTATTTTTGAGACCTACGGATGGTCTCAGCTATTGTTTCTTGCTGCCAAAGTAGAAATTCAGCATTTCAGAGTTGATGAACAAAGCTTGGTCAAACATGCAAGTTTGAGCTACATCTCCACTGAGAGGGTGGTGAATCTTTGGAATGCTGTATCCCAGAGGGCTCTGGAAGCTCAATCATTGAGCATGTTTGAGACTGAAATTGATAGATGTCTGGATACTAATGGCATCAATGGAATGATACAGGAAAATGGCATTGAGGGAGTTGATCAGCCATGATCTTTTGGAATGGTGGAGCAGGCTCAACAGGCTGCATGGCCTATTCCTGTTACTGATTGTGGGCGGCATGGTGGTTAGCACTGCTGCCTCGCAGCGCCAGAGACCCGGGTTCAATTCCCGCCTCAGGCGACTGACTGTGTGGAGTTTGCACGTTCTCCCCGTGTCTGCGTGGGTTTCCTCCGGGTGCTCCGGTTTCCTCCCACAGTCCAAAGATGTGCAGGGTCAGGTGAATTGGCCATACTAAATTGCCTGTCGTGTTAGGTAAGGGGTAAATGTAGGGGTATGGGTGGGTTTCGCTTCGGCGGGTCGGTGTGGACTTGTTGGGCCGAAGGGCCTGTTTCCACACTGTAAAGTAATCTAATCTAATCTAATCTAATCTAACCTAATCTAATCTAATATGATTCCGACAGCCTTATGTTAATTATTAAAAGAAGTTGAAATCTGCAATTGCATTCTACAGTTCCTGATCTGTGGGGGAGAATTTGGCATTGTGGTAATGTCACTAGACTAATATCTTGCACCCCAGGCAAAAACCCTGCTGTTCAAAATCTCATCATAGCAGCTGGAAAAATTAAATCTACTTAATAAATTTGCAACATAATTTCAGTGTTGGTATTGGAGACCATGTCAATTGTTATTGATTATTGTAGAAACCCATATCCTTTAGGAAAGAAAATCTATTATCGTCTCCAGATTTTGCTTACGTGTGACTGAAAACCCACAGTAATGGTGTTGACTCCTAACTGCCCTCTGAAATGGTCCAGCAAGTCATTCTGTTGAAGACAATTATGTACTCGCAATAAATGCTGGCCTTGCCAATAACACAGATATATCCTGTAAAAGAACAAAGAAAAAAGCTTGAAGATGATAGACAACACAATGAAAACTTGAAGTGAGCTTGAGATAAATTCTATTACTTTTAAACTAGGAAGAGAAGACACATATGTCATAACATGATATTTATAGCTTACATACCCGGAATCAGGAAGCAATCATTTTGCCATAACCTTCAATCTATTTTTGATCAAAAGGTGTGGAGAGCTAGATGTTTGACATTCTTCGAAGCATTCTCTGATTATTGCATCACTGATAATTTTACTCACATTGTTCTGGCATATGAGATTGATATAAAAGGGAATCAGCCAATAAACGAAGGTAAAGGCAGTGCTCAACGACAGGACAGCTCTCTTACTAGAGAGAGACAATGGGTGGTAGTTTAACCTGAGGGTCACTATGTCTCAGGCAGGAGGAGAGGTTGAGAAGGAGAGTTCTTCCTGGTAAACTCAGATGGTGTAGGAATCGAATGCATGCCATTGGCGTCACTCTTCATTGCAAACCAACCATCCAGCCAATTGAGCTGGCCTAATTGTATTTAGCGCTCGACTATTAAGCGAACAACCTAGGTTACATTCCAGAAACAAGGGTTTGAATCTCAAAACAGCAGATTTGAATTCAATATTTTTTTTAAATTATGAACAGTCTAATGATGTTGATTGTCAGGAAAACCCACCTTGTTCACTAATGTCCTGTTTGGGAAGGAAATTTCCTATCCTTACCTGGTCTGGTTCCATTATCACAGTAATTTGGTTGACTCTGAACTGCCATCAGGGAAATTAGAGATGGACAATAAATGTTGGCCTAGCCAGCAATGCCCACATCTGTGAAAAAATGAAATACAATATCATAGAATGGCATGGGACAGAAGGAAACCATTCAGTTCATTGTACCTCTGCTGGCTTTTTTGTCTTTAATTAAAGCCCCACAATTTTTTTCCCTTCAAGTATTTATCCAGCTTTCTTTAAAAGTTATTACTGAATCTGCTTTCACCATTCTTTCAAGTACCACATTCCAAATCACAATCACACAATAGCTCACTAACAACACTATGTTTTCCACATGTCATTTCTGGTTATAGAGTCACAGAGATATACAGCATGGAAACAGACCCTTCCTATTCATATACCCATCCAAATGCCTGCAATTGGAACAGCCTCCATCACTCCCTCTGGCAGCTCATTCCATACATGTATCACTCTCTGCGTGAAAACGTTGCCCCTTAGGTCTCTTTTGTGTCTTTCCCATCTCATCCTAAACCTATGCCCTCTAGTTCTGGACTCCCCCCACCTCAGGGAAAAGACTTGATCTACTTATCCTATCCATGCCCCTCATGATTTTAAAAACCTCTATAAAGGTTACCCCTCAGCCTCTGACGCTTCAGGGAAAACAGCCCCATCCTGTTCAACCTCTCCCGAAGGTTCAAATCCTCCAACCCTGGCAACACCCTTGTAAATCTTTTCTGAACCCTTGCAGGTTTCACAACATCTTTCCGACAGGAAGGACACCAGAATTGCAAACAACATTCCAACAATGGCCTAACCAATATCCTGTACAGCGCAACATGATTTCCGAACTCCTGTACTCAATACTCTGACCAATAAAGGAAAGCATACCAAACGCCTTCGTCACTATCCTATCTACCTGCGACTCCACTTTCAAGGAGCTATGAACCTGCACTCCAAAGTCTCTTTGTTCAACAGCACTCCCGAGGACCATACTATTAAGTGTATAAGTCCGGCTGAGATTTGCTTTCCTAAAATGCAGCACCTCGCATTTATCTAAATTAAACTCCATCTGCCACTTCTCAGCCCATTGGTAATCTGAGGTAACCTTCTTCGCTGTCCACTACACCTCCAATTTTGGTGTCATTTGCAAACTTACTAACTATACCTCATGCTCAAATCCAACTCATTTATATAAATGATGAAAAGCAGTGGACCCAGAACCGATCCTTGTGGTACTCCACTGGTCACCGGCCTCCAGTCTGAAAAACAACCCTGCACCATCACTCTCTACCTTCTACCTTTGAACCAGTTCTGTATCCAAATGGCTAGCTCACCCTGTACTCCATTAGATCTAACCTTGCTAACCAGTCTCCCATGGAGAATCTTGTCGAACGCCTTACTTAAGTCTGTATAGATCATATCTACTGCTCTGCCTCATCAATCCTCTTTGTTATTTCTTCAAAAAACTCAATCAAGTTTGTGAGACATGATTTCCCATGCACAAAGCCATATTGACTATCCCTAATCAGTCCTTGCCTTTGCAAATACATTTACATCCTGTCCCTTAGGATTCCCTCCAACAACTTGTCCACCACCGACATCAGGCTCACTGGTCTATAGTTCCCTGGCTTGTCCTTACCACCATTCTTAAAGAGTGGCACCACATTTGCCAACCTCCACTCTTCCGGCACCTCACTTGTGACTATTGATGATACAAATATCTCAGCAAGAGGACCAGTAATCACTTCTCTAGCTTCCCACAGAGTTCTAGGGTACACCAAATCAGGTCCTGGGGATTTTTCCACTTTTATCCGTTTCAAGACATCCAGCACTTCCTCCTCTATAATATGGACATTTTTCAAGATGTCACCATCTATTTCCCTATATTCTATATCTTTCATGTCCTTCTCCACAGTAAATACTGATGCAAAATACTCGTTTAATTTCTCCCCCATCTCCTGCGGCTCCACACAAAGGCAGTCTTGCTGATCTTTGAGGGGGCCTATCCTCAGCCTAGTTATCGTTTAGTCCTTAATGTATTTGTAAAAACCCTTTGGATTCTCCTTAACTCTATTTGCAAAAGGTATCTCATATCACCTTTTTTCCCCTCCTGATTTCCCTCTTAAATATACTCCTACAGCCTTTATACTCTTATAAGGATTCACTCGATCGATCCTGTCTATACCTGACATATGCTTCCTTCTTTTTCTTAATCAAGCCCTCAATTTCTTTAGTCATCCAGCATTCCCTATACCTATCATCTTTTCTTTCACCCTAACAGGAATATACTGTCTCTGGACCCTCGGTATCTCATTTTCCCATTTTCCAGCCGCCCCTTTCCCTGCAAACATCTGCCTTCTATCAGCTTTTGAAAGTTCTTGTCTAATACCAATAAAATTGGCCTTTCTCCAATTTAGAACTTCAACTTTTAGATCTGGCCTATCCTTTTCCATTACTATTTTAGAATAGAATTATGGTCGCTGGCCCCAAAGTGCTCCCCTACTGACACCTCAGTCACCTGCCCTGCCTTATTGCCCAAGAGCAGGTCAAGTTTTGCACCTTCTCTAGTAGGTACATCCAAATACTGACTCAGAAAATTTTCTTGTACACACTTAACAAATTCCTCTCCATCTAAACCCTTAACATTATGGCAGTCCCAATCTATGTTTGGAAAGTTAAAATCCCCTACCATAACTACCCTATTATTCTTACAGATAACTGAGATCTCCTTACAAATTTGTTTTTCAATTTCTCTCTGACTATTAGGGGGTCTAAAACACAATCCCAATATGGTGATCATCCCTTTCTTATTTCTCAGTTCCACCCAAATAACTTCCCTGGATGTATTTCTGGGAATATTCTCCCTCAGTATAGCTGTAATGTATCCCTTATCAAAAACGCTACTCCCCATCCTCTCTCACCTCCCCTTCTGTCCTTCCTGTAGCATTTTTACGCTGGAACAATAAGCTGCCAGTCCCATCCATCCCTGAGCCATGTTTCCGTAATCATTGCTATGATATCCCAGTCCCATGTTCCTGACAATACCTGGAGTTCATCTGTCTTCCCTGTTAGGCCCCTTGCATTGAAATAAATGCAGTTTAATTTATTAGTCCTACCTTGTTATCTGCTTTGTCCCTGCCTGCCCTGACTGTTTAATTTGCTTCTGTTCGCAACTGTACCAGTCTCAGATTGATTTCTTTCCTCACTATCTCCCTGGGCCCCATCCCCCCACCACCCCACCACCCCCACCTTACTAGTTTAAATCCTCCTGAGCAGCTCTAGCAAATCTCCTTGCCAGTATATTAGTCCCCTTCCAATTTAGGTGCAATCCGTCCTTCTTGTACAGGTCACTTCTACCCCAAAAGAAATTCCAGTGATTCAAAACTGTGAATCCTTCTCCCATACACCAGCTCCTCAGCCATGCATTCATCTGCTCTATCCTCCTATTCCTGCCCCCACCAGCTCGTAGTACCGGGAGCAATCCAGATACTACTACTCTCGAGGACCTCCTTTTTAAATTCCTGCCTAACTCTCTGTAATCTCCCTACAGAATCTCAACCTTTTCCCTTCCTATGTCATTGCTTCCACTGTGTACAATGACCTCCTCCTGGCCCCTAGTAGAGTGATATTTACTTCTTTCAATCTACAGACCCAGAAAATAACACTGTCTTATTCCTCTACGAAACACTGCTCCAGGCTAACTTAAAACTTATGGCTTATACTTTTAAGTTTAATCAAGAGACATATCTCAGTACAACATATAATCAAGAAAAAACCCACTATACTCACTACTGCAAACTTACTGTAAGGCCACGCTTAAAATATTCACTTATCTGTTTCTGTGCTGTGACCTCTCCCAAACAGATTCCTCCAAGACTAGTTGTGAATTTCACTGTTTATTAATTTTCCCAGAAGCACTCCGATGTCCAGCGATACATGAATTTAAACAGCAAAGGCAGTAACTGTGCAGGTTCACGGCTGCATCAGTTAGCAGCATGGGCTTCTTTTACAAACTACCTCAGATTAGTGTCCTTCAGTTATCTATCCCACTGTCACTGAAAAATAATTACCCTAGCTTATTCTATCAACATTGGTCATGATGAAAGAGAGGGATCTCTGGGTAAAGAGTACAATAAATGGGCTGTGGAGGAGATGACAGAATTACAAGAATGAATCATTTTATTGTCACATATGTTTTACAGTGAGAAAAACAGTAAAATACAATGAAAAGCTTTTCCACATTTCCAGGATCAGGCACCATTTTGAATAGTTTTAAGAATAGGAAAGAAAAAAAGATATAGCTTAATGAGAGTCTATCAGTCCTAAGCCAGCTCATCATCAATGGTACCTCGCCGCAGTCTACACCAGATCCAACCAACATTAAAGTCACCACTGTTCAGGGACCATGTTTTGCCATTGGGCTGCCATTGTCCTCCGTCAAAACCTCACCACCACCTGCCCCAGATTGCCAGTGTCAGAATCACATCTCTCACTGCTTGGGACAACCTCGATGTTGCTGTAGTGCCCTTCCACCACCACTTCACCACCAACATCGGACGCAACCAATGACAAAGTCGCCAATCCTCAGGCACCATCTTTTGCCACTGGACCAACCTCACCTCTGCTGATTTAGCAGCCACCAATTCCAATGCTAGGTCCTGTACCAGAAAAGTAAGTAGGGTTCACTCGCTGCCATAAAGAGATCCGCATTGGGCCCACTTGACACGGTGCTGGGCCTACTCAGGTCTACACTGAGGCTTGTCACCATCCAGGACAAGAGATAAGTAAGAAGAAAAGGACAAAAAAGAAAAATGGTATGGGCAGATAGAGAATGCAAGAGAAACATGGAAAAACTGGCAAACTGAGAAGATATTAGGAGGGCATTGGATCACCAGAGAGGTTAATAGGATTGTTTGTTGGACTGGGGAAAACATTTCTGACACACAAGCAGTGCTGTAAACGCACTTGTTCCTCCAGGAACCTTTGACACCTTCAGCCACTACATTTTGAGATGCCTGGGAAATTCAACTGGCCAATACTGAACATAAATAGAAGGTGAGGCATGTGGCTTCATTATAAAATTTAAATAAGAATCTTGTTGCATGGCCTTGGGTTCCCCAATTACCTTCTGTTCCTCCTTCTATTAAAAGCATATAAAGCAAGTCAGGTTTGAAGTTGAATATTTTTATATTTTAAGTCTTCATCAAATCCAACCACATCCTTTTTGGGATTTTAAAAATATTTCTTTGACATTACCGGTAAGTCAAGGATTCTTTTTAAGGTTTTCTTAATTTGTCCTCCAAACTTTAAAAGAATTACATACATGAACCTGCTGCTATCCTTGTTTCTGCTGTTTTCAGAATTGTACTAAAATAAATGCAAAACTGCAGATGATGGAAATCTGAAAGAAAAACAGAAAATGCTGGAGAAATTCAGCAGGTCTGGAAGCATCTGTGGATGGAGAAACAAAGTGAACTTTGGTATTCTGAGACAGGGTAGGTGATGCAGGCCTGGCTTTTTGGTAAGGGGATGTTTATGTCAATGAAAACTCTTTCAGGGTGACATTAAGGGTGGGTGTCACTATGTATGTGATTGAAGAAACACTGTTTACTTTCTGCAGCCGTGTAATCAAATAACCCAGGAGGCACAGCACATAAAGAAATGACATAAGCAATCCTGCAACCCAAGCAATATCATATAGTGGAGAATTTCTCTGTACTCCATAATCAAGAAGCTTCCATCGAGCATCACATAGTTTGAGCTGAATCTTCTTCAAATGGCAGAAAGACTCAATTTAGTTAATTCAGGAAACCACCAAAGAATAGCCGATTATTAAACAACTTGTCAAGGAACAGACAGTTTGGGAATAATAGTCAAAGAAATCTTGGCTATTGAAAATCTTATCAAGAGAGAAAAAAACAGGTAGAATATTTCATAGGATTTCCTAGACTTGTGACAGAACCTAAATAGAAGGCAGAATCCATTAAGATTAACTATGCTGGTAAATTGTCAATTCCACTCCTACAGCAATTTCAAACAAGTCCAGCTATTGAATTCAAATACATTGAAGTTGTTCCTCATCTCAGGAAAATGCCGGGAATCTTCAGATAGAATGACAACCAAACCGTCTTCAGAAAGTTCCTTCCAGGAATTCTTTTAACATTGAAAGCTATTCCGCAGCAATTGTTGATGGCTGTAGAAACTCCTTCATTTCGATTAATAACAAGCCCTGGAGCACTGCTTAAAGTAAGACATTACATTGAATCAAAGAGGGGCTTAAGATATCCTTCAAATGAAACAGCCTTTCTGTCTACAAATACAAACTATTCCAGTGCAAAGTTAAAAATCACACAACACCAGGTTATAGTCCAACAAGTTTAATTGGAAGCACTAGCTTTCGGTGCACTGCTCCTTCATCAGGTAGTTGCATGCATTTTATATCATGCTTTCCTTCATACACACCTTGGAAGAAATTGCTTCCAGTCACCATCTAAAAAGTATAACATGATAACTATAATGGGATATGATATTGAACAAAGTTCCCTTTGCCCTCAAGCAGATGCAAAAGAAGTTAGGTTGTCCATGTCCTGAACATTGTTTATCCCTGAATTCCGTGCCTAGGTATCTTTCTGCCTAAGATGGCACCATAAGTGGTGACTTGTTAGCTTCTCACTGTATTAATTGCGTACTTGACATTAAACTTAATGCAATTTAATTCAACCAGATAATCTGAACATTCATTTCCTTGCTGTTTTTTGAACTATATTGTGTGTAAATTGGCTGCTGAATTTCCCACATAGTAATACTGACACACTTCAAAAGTACATTTTGGCTGTAAAATTCTCATGTATGCCCTGAGGTCATGAAAGACAGTGTACAAAATGCATGACTTACTTCCAGTTCAAAATATTTAGGTTAGCTGGGTCATAATGGATGGCACATTGCCTGTTTACTGTTTGATGATTGTGTCTTTTAGTAGTCTACTTCAGATTGAAATGCATACTGGGCAGTTGAATCAAATGATCAAAGACCCAAGAGAAACTGTGAGCAGTTGAGTTAGATGCCAGCTTGTCACCCCTGCACTGGATCAAACTATCCTAGACATTATCAGACATTAGTCATGAGATTTTCTGGCTCAGACAGTTAATAGATACCAGGGAAATTCCAGAATTAGTCTTTATTCTGAGAAACAGTTGCAAAGTTTGGGAAACAAACACCAACAAGACTAAATAAAGGCAAAATACTGCAGATGCTGGAAATCTGAAACACACACAGACTGCTGGAGAAACTGTTGCATCCTGGAGAGAGAAACAGAGAAAATATTTCCAATCCAATATGACTCTTCTTCACCTATTGGCCTTTACTTGCACTTAATTTCTTCATTGTTAAAGAGACATTGTCCACCTTAATTTCTCTGGTCCTCTAACCTGTCTCCCTCTGAACTTTATTTCCCTCAGGTCCAATCCCAATATAGTTATCATACTTGCTGATAAGGGTGATTCTGTTTCATCTGGAAATGATTTCTACCTGGCAGAGGCTAAGCACGAACTCTCAGATACTTTGTCTTAGCTTCCCTAGATCATGACACCATTGTTGAACTTCAGGCTGAATTTTCAGAATTGTCATAGATCTCATCACATCTAGAGACCTCTTTTCCACAGCTTCCTACCTTAAAGTCCTCCAACAACATACAGCTCACTTCTACCTCCTTTCCAAAATCCACAAACAGGACCAGCCTGGCAGATCCATCATTTCAATCCATTCCTGCTCTGCTGGACTTATTTCTTCCTCTTGCGTCTATTTTCTCCCCTCTTGATCAGTCTTTTGCCAATGATTCCTCTGACACTTGACATCAGTTCCATAATTTCCAGTTTATGGTCTTAGCTTCTCCCTCCTCACTGTGGATGTGCAATCACGTTACATAACCATTTTCTATCAGGATGGTTGAAAGGCTCTTCACTACTTCCTTAAAAAAAGAGGCCTGGAAAGAGTCTTTGGTTCACTACCCGCTCTTTCACCTAACTGAAGCTGTTCTCACTTTGAACAATTTCTCCTTTAACTCATCTTATTTTTTCCAAGTCAAATATGTGACTATGGGTACCTGTATGGGTTGCAACTATGCCTGAGTCTTTGTGGGGTTTATGGAATATTCCTTGTTCCAGTCTTATTCAAGCCTCCACCCATAACTCTCTCTCTGGTGCATTGATGGTGTCATCAGTGCTGCTTCAGAATTGGAAAGATTCATCAGTTTTGCTCCCAATTTCCATCCTTTTGCCATCTTCACCTGGGCATTCTCTGGCTCTTCTTTTCATTTCCTTGACTTCAGAGCAATTAGAATTCCGACTTTATATTGCAGTACTGGTGCAGAGCTGCTTTGTTAGAAGTCCCATCCATTGGTGCCTCTGATTTCCTTACACTATGTCATGTCTGTCTGCTGTGAGCCAGTCCCTTTGAGATTGACTTGTGCTCACACATTTACATAACTGAAACAGATCCCATTCTTGATCACTGTTTCCATTTCTGAGGATAGGCTATCCACCAGCATCCATGACATAGCCACCAACTGGTTACCTTGGTGACACCTGCTCACACCATTTGACCTGGAAAGATTCCATTCCATTTTCCCAGTTTCTCCATCTCCAGGCATCTGCTGTGTTGGGGCTACCTGCAATATGATCTCCTTTTTTCTCAACCAAAGTTTCCATCCTATTGTAGTTGATAGGGCCTTTAGCCATGTCTGAACCATCTCCCATCATTCTGCACACACCCTTACCCCTCGTTCCCAGAAAAATGATAGGGTTTCGCTTGTCCTTACTTTCCACCCCACCAGTCACCACATTCAAAGATCATCCTAGGCCATTTGTGCCACATCCAGCAGGTTGCCACCACCTGATGCATCTTCCCTTCTGTTCCACTATCAGCATTCCATACAGACCATTCCCTCCACAACACTCAGGAAGTTTAAAATCAGAAAATGTTGCCAAACAGAAATAAACATAAGCAGGAAGCACAGAGATAACAGAACAGTGGGAGTTATTTTGTGTTTGTACATGGTAGCAAAGTTTAAAATGGCTTTAAATTTAGGAAGGGTAGAACTTGTGACGTCAGTGTAAGACAGCGCCAGCATTTCCTGCAATTGTGCAGTGTGTGGCTGCACTGTAGTCTGCAATTTACAACCATCAGAACAGATGCCTGGAGATGGAGAAACTGGGAGAACAGAATGGAATCTTTGCAGGTCAAAGAGTGTGAGCAGGTGTCACCAAGGTAACTGTCGAGTTGGTGGCTATGTCATGGATGTTGGTGGATAGCCTATCCTCAGAAATGGAAACAGTGGTCAAGATTGAAATCTGTTCAGTTGTGTAAATTTGTGGGCACAAGTCAATCTCAAAGGGACTGTCTCATAGCAGATAGACACCACATAGTGTAACAAAATCAGAGGGAGCATTGGAGGGACCTTCTAACAAAGCAGCTCTGCTCCAGTATTGCAATATAAAACAGAAATTCTGATTGCTGTATTGTATGAGAACTTATCATGTTCATCCTTAAAATCCATTGCACGTTTTAGCACAAAATATTAACTCATTTAGTGTGCTTTAAGAGGGGTTACTGTTGTATTGAAAATAAGTCTGTGCCTATCAGCTGAACATGTGGCTACAAGGCTGGTGCAGAGAGAGGTTTTCAGGTACTTGGATAATTGGGGCTCATTTTAGGGAAGGTGGGATGTCTACAAACAGGATGGTCTTCACTTGAACCAGAGGGGTACTAATATCCTGGGTGGGAAATTTTCTGGTGTTATGCGGGTGGGTTTAAACTAGCTCAGCAGGGGGATGGGAACCTGAGGTGTAGTTGCAGTGCACAGGGGAATGAGAGTAGGGAGGATAGGGACAGGATTCCAGGTTCACAGGAATGTGCTGGCAGACAGCAAGCTGGTTTGAAGTGTGTTTACTTCAACACGAGAAGTATCCGAAACAAGGTAGGCGAGCTTGCAGCATGGATAGGTAGCTGGGACTTCGATGTTGTGACCATTTCGGAGACATGGATAGAGCAGGGTAAGAAATGGATGTTGAAGGTTCCAGGGTTTAGATCTTTCATTAAGAACAGGCAAGGCGGTAAAAGAGGAGGAGGTGTGGCCTTGTTAGTCAAGGATAATACAACAGTGGCTAAAAGAACTTTAGACGAGAACTCATCTACCGAGATAGTGTGGGCTGAGGTTAGAAACAGGACAGGAGAGGTCACACTGCTTGGAGTTTTTTATAGCCCTCCTCAGAGTTTCAGGGAGGTGGAAGAGAGGATTCGCAAAATTATTCTGGACAGGAATGAAAGGAACAGGATGGTCATTATGGGAGACTTTAATTTCCCCAACATTGACTGGAAATGCTATAACTCTAGTACGTCAGATGGATCAGTCTTTGTCCAATGGGTACAGGAGGGTTTTCTGACACAGTATATCAAAGGGCCGACAAGAGGGGAGGCCACACTGGATCTGGTGTTGGTAATTAGATTAGATTAGATTAGATTACTTACAATGTGGAAACAGGCCCTTCGGCCCAACAAGTCCACACCGCCCCGCCGAAGCGCAACCCACCCATACCCTTACCCCTGCATTTACCCCTTACCTAACACTACGGGCAATTTAGCACGGCCAATTCACCTGACCTGCACATCTTTGGACTTAATGAAACAGGCCAGGTGTTTGATTTAGTTGTAGGTGAGCACTTTGGAGAGAGTGACCATAATTCAGTTATGTTTAGTTTAGTGATGGAAAGGGATAGGTACATGCCACAGGTCAAGAGTTACAGATGGGGCAAGGGCAATTATAATGCGGTTAGGCAAGAATTAGGATGCATAGAATGGGGTAGCAAAATGCAGGGATGCAGACAATGGAAATGTGGAGCTGATTTAAGGAACAGATATTGCGTGTCCTTGATAGGTATGTTCCTGTCAGGCAGGGAGGAAGCGATAAGGTAAGGGAACCGTGGTTTACTACAGAAAATGCATCTCTTGTTAAGCAGAAGGAGGCTTATGTGTTGAGGCAAGATGGTTCAGATGAGGCAATGGAGAGTTACAGATCAGTGAGGAAGGATTTAAAGAGAGAGTTAAGAACAAAGAGAGGACACAAGCAGTCTTTAGCAAATAGAATAAAGGATAACCCTAAAGCTTTCTATAGATATGTGAGGAATAAGAGGATGACGAGGGTAGGAAGAGGGCCAGTCAATGACAGAAGTGGGAAGTTGAGTGTGGAACCTGTGGAGATCGGAGAGGTGCTAAACGAACATTTCTCATCGGTTTTCACTCAGGAAAAGGAGAATATTGTAGAGGAGAAGAATGGGGTACGAGATATTAGACTAGAAAGGATCGAGGTGAGTTACAAACAGGTATTATCAATTCTAGAAGGACTGAAAGTAGACAAGTCCCCTGGGCCGGATGGGATTTATCTCAGGATTCTCTGGAAAGGTTGGGAGGAAATGGCGGAGCCTTTGGCTTTGATATTTGAGTCATCATTGTCTACAGGTTTAATACCAGAGGACTGGAGGATTGCAAATGTTGTGCCCTTGTTCAAGAAGGGCAGCAGAGATGACCCAGGTAATTATAGACCAGTGAGCCTTACTTCTGTTGTAGGAAATATTTTGGAAAGGATTATAAGAGATGAGATTTATAATCATCTAGCAAGCAACAATTTGATTTCAGATAGTCAACATGGTTTCGTCAAGGGCAGGTCATGTCTCACAAACCTCATTGAGTTTTTTGAGAAGGTGACCAAGCATGTGGATGAAGGTAGGGCAGTTAACATGATTTACATGGACTTCAGTAAAGCCTTTGATAATGTCCCACATGGTAGGCTGTTGGAGAAAATGCAGATGCATGGGATTGAAGGTAATTTAGCAGTTTGGATTAGAAACTGGCTTTCTGAAAGAAAGCAGCGAGTGGTGGTTGATGGAAAATATTCAGCCTGGAATCCGGTTACTAGTGGTATGGCACAAGGATCTGATTTGGGACCACTACTGTTTGTCGTTTTTATAAATGACTTAGACGCAGGCATAGATGGATGGATTAGTAAATTTGCAGATGACACTAAAGTCGGTGGAGTGGTGGACAGTTTAGAAGAATATTACAGGGTTGCAGGGGGACTTGGATAAACTGCAGAACTGGGCTGAGAAGTGGCAAATGGAGTTCAATGCAGCTAAATGTGAGGTGATGCACTTTGGGAAGAATAACAGGAAGGCAGAATACTGGGTCAATGGAAAGATTCTTGGGTGTGTGAATGTGCAGAAGGATCTTGGAGTCCATGTACATAGATCCCTGAAAGTTGCCACCCAGTTTGATAGTGCTGTTAAGAAGGCATACAGTGTGTTAGGTTTCATTGGTAGAAGGATTGAGTTCCGGAGCCACAATATTATGCTGCAGCTATACAAAACGTTAGTGCTGCCACACTTGGAATATTGTGCACAGTTCTGGTCGCCATATTTCGGGAAGGATGTGGAAGCATTGGAAAAGGTGCAGAGGAGATTTACGAGGTTGTTGCCTGGTCTGGAGGGAAGGTCTTATGAGGAAAGACTGAGAAACTTGGGTCTGTTCTCATTGCAAAGGTGAAGGTTAAGAGGGGATTTGATAGAGACATACAAGATAATCAGAGGATTAGATAGAGTAGACAGTGAAAGTCTTTTTCCTAGGATGATGAAGTCAACTTGTATGAGGGGGCACAAGTACAAATTGAGGGGTGATAGATTTAAGACAGATGTCGGAGGTAGGCTCTTTACTCAGAGAGTGGTAAGGGCGTGGAATGCCCTACCTGCTAATGTAGTTAACTCAGCCACATTAGTGAGATTTAAACAATCCTTGGATAAGCACATGGATGATGATGGGATCGTGTAGGGGGACGAGCTGAGAATAGTTCACGGGTCAGCGCAACATCGAGGGCTGAAGGGCCTGTTCTGCGTTGTATTATTCTATGTTCTATTGCAGGTACAGCTTTGTTACCCCTACATGAAAAAGCCCTCAATCCCAGGGAAGAAAATACTTAATTCAAGGGTGTAAACCTTTATTCAAAAAAAAGCACTACCAATTACAATATTTATCTTCTTTCTTAACCAAGATCCATCCTACATCTGTGATAATATTAAATTAAACAGTGATATAATGTATTGATGTTTATGAGTATTCATCTTGCTGATTTCATTCGGGTGACATGAACTGTTGCAGCATGTATAGTGAGACAATAGGGCTGAATCTTACATTTCCTAGGGTAAATACAAGTTGAACAAAGTATTTTGGAGGGATTTATGCCACAGGTCCGAGGGAGATTTGTTGCCATATTTTACCAAACCTGTCTCAGTAACTACTCCACCCCTATAGTGTCCCTCATGTCGGATTCTAACCCCATTTTATCACGGTGAGCTGTTTCCAGAACAACTTGCCAGTACCGGGATATCTTGGAATTATCCAGCATCCCTGACACTGGCAACATCTTTAAAAGATGGTTTATGCACCTGGACAAGTCCTGAAGAAGGGACCTGCCTGAAACGTTGACTTTCTTGCTTCTCAGATGCTGCCTGACCAGATCTGCTTTTTCCAGCACCACGCTTAATCACATCTGGACAAGCATGGTCAGTCTGGAGCTGCTCTGTATGGACACTGACATTTGGGTAGGGTCCTGGGGTTCTGCTAGATGGGATGGTGCACAAGTTGGATACCCTCTTCCTCCAGAACCAGTTAGCTGGATAGTTGACTTGCAAAGTAGAATAATATCAATGTCATGGTCTACTAGTTAGTTACAAATGAGCCATTTGGCAAAGAGGTCAATTATGTTGATGTATTTTTCCGTTTCTTGTTCTCCCAGATGTTTGGACTTCTCTCACCTTTAGAAGGAGCCATTGTGTTATCCAAGGGTTAATTGCATTCTAAGTGTCATCATTTGAGATAAATGCTGCAATAACTCAGTGCTATAGACATTAAAACAGCCCAATACAACATCTGCTGTAGCTACCATCTTGAAAGAATTTTTTGAAACTTGGTTTCCTTTTAACTAAGATGTAGATTTTAAAGCAGAAATATTCATTTAACAGTCCTTAATAAATCTGTGATTTCAGAGCTGCACAGTGTGATAAAGATTTATAAAGTATTATTTTTACTTGGCAATTTGGATTCTAAAGTAGAGGTAAATGGATTTCTGGCTTTCAGTTCTGTGATGGTGACAGCTTCTTCTAAAACTAAAGGTCCAAAATTCATTTTTTAAGAAAGTTAGTTTGAGCAGCATTTCTAAGAAAACAAACATTTTCAAGAAGTTAGATGACTAGACAAGCAATCTTCTGAGATTGAAATTTTTCCTAATTTGAGATTTATGACCCAGAGAGAAATAGATGGAGACAATCCACCAACAGTCCAAGTCAGAAGAAAAGAAGCTTGGCACACTTGCCTTTATTACTCAGGCCTTTGCGTATTGGGGTTGGGAAGTCATGTTGAGTTTGTACAGGATATTGGTGAAGCCTCTTCTGGAATAATGTATCCAGTTCTGGTCGCCCAGTTATAGGAAGGATATTATTAAGCTGGAGAGGGTTCAGAAGAGATTTACCAGTTTGAGTTATAATGAAAGGCTAGATTGCTGGGACTTATTCCACTGGAGCGTAGGAGGTTGAGAGGCAGCCTTATAGAAGTTTATAAAATAATGAGAGGTATAGATAGAGTTAATAGTAGCTGTCTTTTCTCGAGGGTGGGGATTCCAAGAGTAGGGGACACATTTGTAAGGTAAGAGGAGAGAGATTTATAAAAGACACAAGGGGCAATTTCTTTTACACAGAAGGTGGAATAAACTTTCTGAGGAAGTGGTGGATGTGGGTACAATTACAACACTCAAAAGATATTTGGATAAGTACATGAATAGGAAGTGTTTGGAGGGATGTGGGCCAGGAGCAGGCAGGTGGGACTAGCTTAGTTTGGGATTATGTTCAGCATGGACAGGTTGGACTGAAGGGTCTGTTTCCATGCTGTATGACTCTATAACAATACATGTGCTGTTTAGCATCCTAAAAGTAGTCAAAGTTGCTGGAGAAAACCTAGGAATTTCTCTTGAGATCAGTAAGCCTGTGTCTTTGTGTCTCAGAGAGACACAATACTGGAGAGAATCAAATCTGATGAATGTGGAGAAACTTGCCAAAGGAAACATCAGCAGCTGCATAAGAAATTAATGAGTGAAGGTAGGTCTGGTATGAATGTCTTAAAGCATTTATTGGTAAAATGGAGGTCATGTTTCTTTTTTCACAGTTTATAATAAGATGCTTCCATATTGTCATTTTGTTGTTTCTTTTCTTTTGTGTAATAAACCTGTTTTCATTTTCAGAAGTACTTTGGCAGCCTTTTGTGAGCATATTCAGTGTTTAACATGTAATTGCAACCAAATTAAAAAATAAAACTCGGATCTATCAAGCCACATTTTGTTCTGGGATCTTTCATGCTTCAATATCACATTGAGCTGTGATTATAACATACTGGGTGCCCATCTGGGAGAGAGAATTATTGATTTTACCAGGGATATGTGAATCTTTGAAGAAGTCTGTGGAGGTGCTAGTGTTACGTTCAAGACCAAACCCCCTCAGAATATTCAGAAGATAGTCTAAACCTTAACTTTTTCTTATTTTAAAGGTAAATGTAAGATGTTGCATTCCAGATGTAATTCAATTGGTGAAACTACTGGATTTAAAGTAAAACACATATTATTCATCCACTAAAGTTAAAATACAACAAAAGAAGGAAGGAATTAGAATAACTTAACTCTTTTGGGTAAACTTAACCAAATAATCGACCAACTAATTAACTGTTTGAATTGAATGCATCCTATAAACACACCCTTGGCAAAAGGCAAATTCAGAAAACAGATTGTCTCACAGGCAACTCCCAAAGCAGGCAAAGAACCCACAGTTTTTGGTTGAAAACAACAGAGGGAAAAATAGCTTCCACCCATTCAAGACCCCAACAGCAATTACTGAAAGCTAAACTAAAGATCCTGGTTCTGTGGGACTTTGACCACACACATTCAGGCTGTTTCTATTGTTCCACCTTAAAAAAAGTGCCCAAGGCCTCACAAGCTATTTATTGCAGTGGTTATGGTAAACTGTTCGGTACCTCTGCCGTAAAGCCTCTCTTAAATAATCAATTAAACATCGTTACACTAGATAAAGCTCTCTGCCTTTATTCCTGATGAAGGGCTTTTGCCCGAAACGTCGATTTCGCTGCTCCTTGGATGCTGCCTGAACTGCTGTGCTCTTCCAGCACCACTAATCCAGAATCCATAAAAGCAAGAGATACGTTGTAAAGTATATTACAAATATTAAAATATCAAATGTTGCAAAGATTCCTGAGAGTAGAAAATACTGTAGTGAATTACTTGAAGCAAGTCCTTGACCAAATATCAGCTTTTATAACATGACTTTATTGATATAAAATCAGCCTATTTTGAATGAAAAATGCACCAGCAACGTTACAACAATTAACCAAGGTCATTGAAGGATTATGCAACAATGTTAAGTCAAATCTGAGAGGAGTATTTCAAATATTTGAATTAATCGCTTGACCTATTACAAAGAGCCAATTTGGTAAGAAATTTAGCTAAAGGTAAATTGGCAAAACCAAAGTACGCTATGTGGGCAATGCTAAGGCAAAACCAGGTTGCACATAGACAACCAAACATTTAAGCTATCTTGGAATTTCCTGTGCCTAAAGCAAACACAACATCTTGCAAAATATTGGTGGGAGGGTGGGGGTTGTGGGGTGAGTGGGGGGGTTGGGGAGGGGGAAGAGTAGGGGGGAGGTGGGAGAGTGGGAGGGTGGGGTGAGTGGGGGGGTTGGGGATGGGAGAGTGGGGGGGAGGTGGGAGAGTGTGGAGGGTGAGTGGGGGGGTGGGGGGTGATGTTTGGGGGTACAGGGTGTGGGGGTTGGGGGGTGTGGGGGTAGGGGGGAAGAGGAGGTGGGGGTTGGGGGAGTGGGGGGTGGAGGTTCGGGGGTTGTGGGGGAGTGGGGGATGGGAGTTCGGGGGGTGTGGGGGTTGTGGGGGAGTGGGGAGTGGGGGGTGGGTGTTCGGCGGGTGAAGGGTTGGGGGGTGTGGGGGAGTGGGGGGCGGGCGTGTGTGGGGGGAGTGGGGGGTGTGGGGAAGTGGGGGGAGTGGGGAGTGGGGGGAGCGGGGTGTGTGGGTGGGTGGGGGAGTGTGTGGGTGGGTGGGGGGGAGTGGGGGGTGGCTTTTGGGGGGTGTAGGGGATAGTGGGGGTGGAGGTAGTGGGGGGTGTGGATTGGGGGGGTGTGAGGGAGTGGGGAGTGGGGGGTGGGGGTTGGGGGAGTGGGGTGTGGGGGGAGTTGGGGGTGGGGGTGTGTGGGGGGAGTGGGGGGTGGGGGTCTGGGGGAGGAATGGGGGTTGGGGGTTGTGGGGGGGTTGGGGGTGTGTGTAGGGGGAGTGGGTGGGAGTGGGGAGTTGGGGGGAGTGGGGAAGTTTGGGGGGGTGGGTGGTGGGATTTGGGGTTGTGTGGGGTAGTGGGGGGTGGGGGTTGGGGGAGTTGGGGGTGGGGGGAGTGGAGGGAGTTGGAGGTGGGGGGGTGTGAGGGGAGTGGGGGGTGGGGGTGTGTGGGGGGTGTGGGGGGTGGGGGGTGTGTGGGGGGTGTGGTGGGAGTGGGCGGTGAGGGGGTGTGGTGGGGAGTTGGGTGTGGGGGGAGTGGGCGGTGTGTGTGTGTGGGGGGAGTGGGGTTGGAGGGGGTGGGGGAGTGGGGGGTGGGGGTTTGTGTGCGGGGAGTGGGGAGTGGGGGGGAGTGGGGGTGTGTGGGGGGAGTGGGGGGTGGGGTTTGGGGTTGTGGGGGGTAGTGGGGGGTGGGGTTGTGGGGGAGTAGGAGGTGGGGGTTGGGGGGAGTAGGGGGTGGGGGGTTAGGATCGGGGGTTGAGAGTCAGGGGTGTGTGGGGGGAGTGGGGGTTGGGGGTGGGGGTGTGGGGGGATGTGGGGGGGAGTGGGAGTTGGGGGTGGGGGTGGGGGGGAGTGGGGGGGGGATTGGGGGGTTGGGAGAGTGGGGTGAGTGGGGGATGGGGAGAGTGTTGGGAGTGGAGTTGGGCGGGGTTGTCTTTGGCCCTCTCCCTGCATGCTCCAGTGACTGCTTGAATAAGAATAAAGACTTCCACGTTCCTGAATTCTGCCTGCTCCTGAGTCTTTGTCCCTGGTAATGGGCATTTACTCCTACAAACACCAATCCTCCAAATCCAAGGAGGATTGAAAGATTTTCAGTACTATGAAGGTGACTTGTTCCCTTAATTTAAATATAGTGGTTTCAAAAGCAAGTCAGATCCTGGGAACTCTGCATTAATCAATTCCCCTCTGGATCCTCCTAAGCCTGCGCCCCATCTCCAAACCATAAGGCAGCAGTCTAATTGTTTACTCTCTGTTTGTCCAGATGGAAGCAACTCCAACACTCAAAGAGCCTGATATAATTCAGAACAAAGTAGCTCACTTGATCAACAACCCATCCGTAACATAAGCATCCACTACCTCCAAAACCAGTGTATAATGACAACATTGTACATCATCTACAGTATGCACTGCAGTAACTTGCCCCATGGTCCCTTCAAAACAACCGTCCAAATTTATAACCTCTACCAACTAGAAGAACAAGGGCAACAGATACGTAGGAATGTCACATTGATAAGTTTCCCTCAAAACTACACCATTTTGAATTGAAACTCGATCACCATTCCACATTGGCATTGGGAATCATGGAACACCCTGCCTAACGGTATCATGTTTGACACTGACACTATATGGAGTACAGCCGAAGAACAAATTATAATAAAAATAAACAACTCAAAGCCCTTAATCTGACTACTACCTGAGGCTGACAATACTGGTTGCAAACTTGGTGTTGCGTTTGGCCCCAAGATATGCTTCTAACCATATAGGTTCATCCATCATCCCTGCACATACTTCATCCAAAGTCCTGTTAATCGATAAATTAAATAAAAACTGGTAATGCTGAAGAAACTCAGGAGGAGTAACAGCATCTTTGAAGTCAGAAACAGGGTTAACATTTCAAAAATGATTTGGATGTGAGCATAAGAAGTGTAGTTAGTAAGTTTGCAGATGACACCAAAATTGGAGGCGTAGTGGACAGCGAAGAAGGTTACCTCAGATATCAACGAGATCTTGACTAAATGGGCCAATGGTCTGAGAAATGACAGATGGAGTTTAATTTCGATAAATGTGAGGTGCTGCATTTTGGGAAAGCAAATCTTAGCAGGACTTATACACATAATGGGAAGGTCCTAGGGAGTGTTGATGAGCAAAGAGCCCTTGGAGCGCAGGTTCATAGCTCCTTGAAAGTGGAGTCGCAGGTAGATAGGATAGTGAAGAAAGCATTTGGTATGCTTTCCTTTATTGGTCAGAGTATTGAGTACAGGAGTTGGGAGGTCATGTTGTGGCTGTACAGAACATTGGTTCGGCCACTATTGGAATATTGCGTGCAGTTCTGGTCTCCTTCCTATTGGAAAGATGTTGTGAAACTTGAAAGGTTCAGAAAAGATTTACAAGGATGTTGCCAGGGTTAGAGGATTTGAGCTATAGGGAGAGGCTGAACAGGCTGGGGCTGTTTTCCCTGGAGCGTCGGAGGCTGAGGGGTGACCTCATAGAGGCTTATAAAATCATGAGGGGCATGGATAGGGTAAGTAGACAGAGTCTATTCCCTGGGGTGTGGGAGTCCAGAACTAGAGGGCATAGGGTTAGGGAGAGGGGAAAGATATAAAAGAGACCTAAGGGACAACTTTTCAAACAGAGGGTGGTATGTGTATGGAATGAGCTGCCAGAGGAAGTGGTGGAGGCTGGTACAATTGCAACATCTAAAAAGTATCTGGATGGGTGTATGAATAGGAAGGGTTTGGAGGGATATGGGCCAGGTGCTGGCAGGTGGGACTAGATTGGGTTGGGATAACTGGTCGGCGTGGACAAGTTGGACTAAAAGGTCTGTTTCTGTGTATGTCTCAGCTTTGAAAGCAATTACTTAATTTTAAATTCCCTTCTTTGCTTCTGAATGTTTCTATGACCTCACCCCCTTTCAATCCCTATGACCTTCCCTAATCCATAAGTGGCTGATATATCTGTCCTCCTCCAATTCTGGTATCTTGCAAATCCTTGACTTTAATTTCCAACTTTGACAACTGAAAACCTAAGATCTAAAATTCATTCTCTTACCATTTCCAACTCTCCAACCCACCTTCCTCCTTTAAGACAGACAATAAAACATAACTTTTTTATTCAGCTATGTATTATCTGTCATGTTATATCCTTATATCCTCAGAGTCAAATTTTATTTGATAATATTTCTGTGATGTGCCAAGGGATATTTCACTGCACTAATAGAGGTGAATGCAACTGGTAAATCTATTTCATCTGGACAGGGGAGTGAGTCTGCTTAAAGATGGTGAAGGATGGGTAAATTGGAATTAAATTAGGTAATTTGATGTGGCAAAACTTGAATAATCTGGAGGGCAGAGAGTAGATAAAAAAAGGATATGTAGAAGTGATGTCTATAGATGATGGAAACATTGGTAAATATCAGAAGCAATGAGTTGGTAGACATAGAGAAGAAAGATTTTGATGACAAAAGTATCTTTTCATTGTGATTGATAATAAATGGGTTTGAAGTTCAGCTCAGAATTGAACCAAATGTGGAGAATAATGTATAGCTTCATTCAATCTGAACACGTCATCAGGGAGAGGAATGGAGAGTGCCAAGTTAAAGACCACAGTTTTCATCTTCTCAATGCTTAATTTCAGGAAGCTTAAGTGTTTCCATGACTAATACTACACCAGATGTCTGATAACATGAACCATCACTGGATTGAGGGAAATAGTAGCAAGCTGAGTTAGGTGACCTCTGTGTATTTATGGATGTTAATGCCATGCCTGCAGACAATGCCTCTGAGGGGAACATGTAAATGAGGAGAGGTGTGGGTGTTGCAGGAGAGAAAATGGCAGGATATACTTGGGAGCATGAAAGATACAAGTGAAAGACCTATTCTCGTGGCTGCATTGGGACTTTTAGGAATTTAAGCTTTGAAAGCCACTTCCATAGGTTGATCACGAAGAATATGCAGTTGGAGAGAATGATGTGACTGGACATATTGAAAGTTGCAGATAGGTTTAGGACATGGCAGTATATTGGTAATGTCATTCACCTCAAAACCCCAAGGTCCAGACTAATGCTCTGAGTACACAGATTTAAATCCCACTGTGGTGGCTGGTGGAATTTAAATGAATAATTCTGGATGTGAAAACAGCTGTCATTAATGTAGACAATGAAGTCATCATTGATTCTTATAAAAATCTATCTGGTTCCTTAGTGCCGTTTGGAGAAGGATATTTACAAGCCTTAATCTGATCTGGTCCACATGAGACTTCAAATCCACAATAATTTGGTTAACTCATTGAGTGCCCCATCATGCAATTCAATGGCAATTAGGGGTGGGTAACAAATGATGGTAGAACACAATCAAAGGGAACTCGATGGTCCCAAGCATAAAGAATGTCATTGGTTTTGGCAGGCCACAAACTGGACTGATGGAAGAAGAAATGAGAAAACTGAATGAAAAATCTAAACTTGTTCCTTCTGTTGTGTTTACTAATCCCTATAGACCCCTCAATAATTCAGCTGCTGATCACCTCCTGTATCAATGTGGTGATTTTTGTTTTCTCTCTCGGCTGTAGAATTATGGTTCTTGAATAAGATTTGATTTTATGATCAAGATACACATCTCAGTGCAGGGTGAATGAGTGCTTCAATGTTGGAGCTTTCATTTTTTGGAGGAAACAATGAGGGCAGACCTGGAACCCATTCCAGATGGACTTGACACGAGTCAAGAAACTAGGGGTCCTCCCCCAGTCTCCTGTCAACATTTCTCACTCAATCAAGAACACTATTAAGGGGATAAGTAGTTATAAGTTATTGCATTATTTCACTGTTGTTGTGGGAGGCTGTCACATTTGTTTATATAAAAATGCCCTAGAAACTAACTATTGTGCAAAATGCTTCAAAACATTTTGATGGCCTGACAAAGTATTCTGAGTTTTAGAACATAGAATGTAGAACATAGAAGAATACAGCGCAGTACAGGGCCTTCGGCCCTCGATGTTGCGCCGATCCAAGCCCACCTAACCTACATTAGCCCACTATCCTCCATATGCCTATCCAATGCCCGCTTAAATGCCCATAATGAGGGAGAGTCCACCACTGCTACTGGCAGGGCATTCCACGAACTCACGACTTGCTGAGTAAAGAACCTACCCCTAACATCTGTCCTATACCTACCCCCCCTTAATTTAAAGCTATGCCCCCTTGTAATAGCTGACTCCATACGTGGAAAAAGATTCTCACTGTCGACCCTATCTAAACCCCTAATCATCTTGTACACCTCTATCAAGTCACCCCTAAACCTTCTTTTCTCCAATGAAAACAACCCCAAGTGCCCCAGCCTTTCCTCATACGATCTTTCTACCATACCAGGCAACATCCTGGTAAACCTCCTCTGCACCCGTTCCAGTGCCTCCACATCCTTCCTATAGTACGGCGACCAAAACTGCATACAATACTCCAGATGCGGCCGCACCAGAGTCTTATACAACTGCAACATGACCTCAGTACTCCGGAACTCAATTCCTCTACCAATAAAAGCCAGTACGCCATATGCCTTCTTCACCGCACTATTTACCTGGGTGGCAACTTTCAAAGATCTGTGTACATGGACACCAAGATCCCTCTGCTCATCCACACTACCAAGTATCCATCCATTAGCCCAGTATCCCATCTTTTTATTACTCTTACCAAAGTGAATCACCTCACACTTAGCTACATTGAACTCCATTTGCCACCTTTCTGCCCAGTTCTGCAGCTTATCTATATCCCACTGTAACCTACCACATCCTTCCTCACTGTCTACAACTCCTCCGGCTTTTGTATCATCCGCAAACTTGCTCACCCAACCTTCTAACCCCTCCTCCAGGTCATTTATAAAAATGACAAACAGCAATGGTCCCAAAACAGATCCTTGCGGAACACCGCTAGTGACGGCACTCCAAGATGAACCTTTGCCATCAACTACTACCCTCTGTCTTCTTCCAGCCAGCCAACTCCTAATCCAAACCTCCAACTCACCCTCAATGCCATACCTCCGTATTTTTTGCAGTAGTCTACCATGGGGAACCTTATCAAAAGCCTTACTAAAATCCATATACACCTACCGCTTTCCCCTCGTCCACCTCCTTAGTCACCTTCTCAAAGAATTCAATAAGGTTTGTGAGGCACGACCTGCCCTTCACAAAACCATGCTGACTATCCAAATCCAGTATGGCCTCACCTCTTGTTGGCCTATCTACATATTGTGTCAGGAAACCCTCCTGCACACATTGGACAAACACTGACCCATCTAACGGACTTGAGCTATAGCTTTCCCAATCAATATCAGGAAAGTTAAAGCCCCCCTTACAACCACCCTATTACTTTCACTCTTCTCTTGAATCATCCTCGCAATCCTTTCTTCTACGTTTCTAGGACTATTAGGATAGCGGGCATTGGAAAAACCATTATTCCTATCCAGATGTTCATAAATCCTATCCCTTACAATTCTCTCTAAGATTTTGCCCACAACAGAAGTGAGACTCACCGGCCTATAGTTACTAGGTTAAACAAGGGAACCACATTTGCTAGCCTCCAAACTTCTGGCACTACTCCTGTAGACAACGAGGACATAAAAATCAAGGCCAATGGCTCTGCAATCTCCTCCCTTGCTTCCCAGAGAATCCTAGGATAAATACCATCAGGCCCAGGGGACTTATCTATTTTCACCCTTTCCAGAATTTCCAACACCTCTTCTCTACATACCTCAAAGCCATCCATTCTACTTAATTGTGACAAAGTACTCACATTGACAACAATGTCCTGTTCCTGATTGAATACTGACGAAAAGTATTCATTCAATGTCTCCCCAATCTCTTCAGCCTCCACACGCAACTTCCCACTACTATTCTTGACTGGACCTATTCCTACCCTAGTCATTCTTTTATTCCTGACTTACCTATAGAAAGCCTTAGGGTTTTCCCTAATCCTACCAACTAAGGACCTTTCATGTCCCCTCCTTGCTGCTCTTAGCTCTCTCTTCAGGTCCTTCCTGGCTACCTTATAACTCTCAATCGCCCCAATTGAACCTTCACGCCTCATCTTTACATAGGCCGCCCTCTTCCACTTAACAAGGGATTCCAATTTCTTATTAAACCACGGCTCCCTCACACGACCCTTTCCTCCCTGCCTGACAGGTACATACTTATCAAGGACACTCAATAGTTGCTCCTTGAACAAGCTTCACATATCAATTACGCCCTTGCCTTGAAGCTTACTTTTCCAAGCCACACATCCTAAGTCATGCCTCACCGCATCATAATTTCCCTGCCTCCAGCTATAACTCTTGCCCTGTAGTGCACACTTATCCCTCTCCATCACTAGAGTAAAAGTCACCGAATTGTGGTCACTGTCCCCAAAGTGCTCACCTACCTCTAATTCTAACACCTGGCCTGGTTCATTACCCAGAACCAAATCCAGTATGGCCTCACCTCTTGTTGGCCTATCTACATATTGTGTCAGGAAACCCTCCTGCACACATTGGACAAACACTGACCCATCTAACGGACTTGAGCTATAGCTTTCCCAATCAATATCAGGAAAGTTAAAGTCCCCCATAACAACCACCCTATTACTTTCACTCTTCTCTTGAATCATCCTCGCAATCCTTTCTTCTACATTTCTAGGACTATTAGGAGGCCTGTAAAAACCTCCTAACAGGGTGACCTCACCTTTCCTATTCCTAACCTCAACCCAAACTACCTCAGATGGCGAGTCTTCATCCATCGTCCTTTCCACAGCTGTAATACTATCTTTGACAAGCAATGCCACACCTCCCCCTCTTTTACCCCCACCTCTGACCCTACTAAAACATTTAAACCCTGGAACCTGCAACAGCCAATCCTGTCCCTGTTCTACCCATGTCTCCATAATAGCCACAACATCGAAGTCCCAGGTACCACCCATGCTGCAAGTTCACCTACCTTATTTCGTATACTTCTTGCATTGAAGTATACACACTTCAAGCCACTTTCCTGTTTACAGGCACCCTCCTTTGAAATTGATGCCATGTTCCTAACCTCCCTACACTCCAGGTCCTGCACCCTAAAGCTACAGTCTGGGTTCCCATGCCCCTGCAGAGTTAGTTTAAACCCCCCCCAAGAGCACTAGCAAACCTCCCACCAAGGATACTGGTGCCCCTCAGGTTCAGGTGCAGACCATCCTGTTTATAGAGGTCCCACCTTCCCCAGAAAGAACCCCAGTTATCCAAATACCAGAATCCCTCCCTCCTGCACCATCCCTGTAGCCACGCATTTAACTGTTCTCTCTCCACATTTGCTGCCAGACCTTTTAATACAGGAATGGTATAAATTGCTGCAAATGCAGTCAAGAGGACAACTTCCTTAACACTATCCATAAGTACCACAAAATAATACTAAAATACAGTTCTCACATGTGTCAGTTATAAAACAGAAGGAAAAATAAAGTCAAATTGCAGTGATTTATGAATGTTCGGCAGGAAGGAACATTGCTTTAAGCAATAGCATATCTAAACAATCTGTTCCTCAGAAGCAGGAAATGGTCCTTAATAAGCAGTTACCTGGATTACTTCATAAACTTGTCCACTCTGCGTGCTGTGAAGGGCAAAGCAAACTAGTATATGTGGAAACAAAGTCCCAGCCTCAACCCAAGTGGCTAACACATTATTAAGTGATCAGCTTTGTAGCTCCCAGTTCATTACAAGAAAGGGAGATACTCAGGTTTCAGCATATTAATTTTCTGTACCACCAGCTTATTATGTCTCTATTCACTGTGTTGTTGTGAAATGTAAACACTATCAGGGTGATTTACATAGTGGCTTCAAACGAGGGGAGGCAAATTTGTTTCTCGCAAAGATTTCTAAAATGGTTTCTGAAAGACTTTAGTCATATTACTCAGGAGGTTTTATAAACTTCTTACTCTTCCTTATGTGACTAACCATAGCAGGAGCAAGTCAATCAGTTGGAATTTATAAATCAGTTTAATCCCTCTAATAAAAGCAAAGTACAGCAGATGCTGGGAATCTGAAATAAAAACAGAGAAGGCTGGAGAAACTAACAGGTCTGGCAGCAAATGTGGAATGGGAAACAGAGTCCAGTACAACCCTTCTGGGTTCTGAAATCAAGTTCAATCCCTGGTCTGTGTTGAGCTGGCTAATCTTAGGCAAGGTGGTGGGAGGGGTGGAAAGATTTGTTTCAACATAGAATGACATAGCACAAACAGATTTCATTCAGCCCCTGCCAAGCCTTTACTAAATTAGTGAAGGTTTCAGCTCCAAAGAACTATCTAGTGCACTCTGCTTAAAATTGCGTGAAATCTGAATTTCCTTCAAGTCATTGCTAAGTGATTATGAAAAAAGTAGAAATCCTGCTCAGAAGTGAAAGTAATATTATTGTCTGCCATTTTAAGACTCAGGTCTGTAAAGTCAAGCACAGTGACAATGGGAATGAAATTTTAAAGGAGTAATGGTTTCTTGGGGGTCTTTCTCAGGAAGCAGAGGAACTGGAGACCTGAAGGGTCATTGCTGGGGTCTTTTGACATTCAAGCAGCTCGTGCCATCTTTAAATCCCAGCTTTAAAACCAAATTTAAAGAATCAGAGCAAATGAAAATGGAGTGTCTCTCTGATACGATGCTTAAAAAGTGAGCCCTTATCTGCCTACAAAGGCAGATGCAAAAAGTCCGGTGACACTATTTGTAGAAGAGGAGGGTATTATCGATGGTCCTAGCCAACTTTTATCCTTCAGTCAACATTTCAAATACCTGCCACTATTACATTGTTGTGAGAATTTGCTGAGTTTTCTACATTACATGAGTAATGACACTCAGTGTTTCCCTCTAAGCTATGTAGGTACACAGCCACCCAGTGGGGTTCTCATATGGGGATCAGCATGCTGACACATTCACTTCCAGTTCAAAAAGCTCTTACTGCACACCTCAGAAGTCCACACAACTGGAGAAATTAGAGGGAACTTGGATGACATGTACCTTATTGGCCATAAAGTGCTTTGAGATGTCAGATGGTCACGAGAAGCAACGTATAAATGCAATCCTTCCTCCATTTATCTTCATTTTTCTAGAACACTCAACACTGCTGAATTTCACATAACACTTTACTGTGCCTCCATTTAGGTAAAAACAATGACTGCAGATGCTGGAAACCAGATTCTGGATTGGTGGTGCTGGAAGAGCACAGCAGTTCAGGCAGCATCCAAGGAGCAGCGAAATCGACGTTTCGGGCAAAAGCCCTTCATCAGGAATTCCTTATTAACTGCTTATTAAGGACCATTTCGCTGCTCCTTGGATGCTGCCTGAACTGCTGTGCTCTTCCAGCACCACTAATCCAGAATGTGCCTCCATTTATCCTGCTCAGAGGATAGAAGAACATCTGATGAGGGCAAGAGCTTGTCAATCTGCACTTTCATTGCTAAACACATTTTTTGCCTATAAGAATTACAGTGATGCAATGTGATTAATCATGCATCAATGCAGTGAAGAGAAAAGAAGGTTAGGGAGAATGGACACAGAATTTCATAGGGTATTGGATGGAGAGCTTCCAACAGTCACAAATGATATCCTGTGTGACTTTCACAGCGAGACTATCCCTCCTCATTCTTCATGTCTGCAACTTTTGACATGTGCGACCACACTATCTGCCTTGGTCACTTCTTCACTGTCAGTCAGTAAGCTGTGACTGTTCTCATCTTGGTCCATTCTGATCTATCCAATCAGAGCCCAAGCATCTCTTGCCACAGGGTTTCTTTCCCTCTTCCCACTCCCAGACCAGTACCTCGGAATACTTCCCAAGATCTATTCTCGCCCTCTTTTTATAATTCTTATCTACATGGTGCCACTCAGCAACTTCATCCAAAAGCAAATCATTCATTTTCAAAGATATGCTGATGACTCCCAGCTCTATCTCAGCGTCACTTCTCTCAATTCCCACGTAGCTGCAAAACTATTCGACTGTTCAAGTGATATCCAATGTCACATGAGCAAAATATTCTTCATTTACACATTGGGAGAACTGACGTTATTATTTCCGGTTCCTGCTCCCAACCCCATTCCCTAACCCTCAACAAGCTCCTACCCTCTTCAGGCTCCAGATTCTCCAAAACTCAGCTATCTGTGTGCTAACTCTCACCTGGATCTTTTCATCCATTAGCTTTGCACTTTGAGTCACAGAGATGTACAGCATGGAAACAGACCCTCCGGTCCAACCCGTCCATGCTGACCAGATATCCCAACCCAATCTAGTCCCACCTGCCAGCACCCGGCCCATATCCCTCCAAACCCTTCCTATTCAGATAACCATCCAAATGCCTTTGTAGATATTTTACAAACAAAGCTGTTGAGAGATGTTATAACACACTTTTGGAGCAGATAGGATTTTAAATCCAGGAGTCCTGGCGCAGAAATGGGGCCATCACCAGGGGACCACCCTTAGCTTTGTATCTGTATACTTATGTTAGCTGTCAAGCAAAGTCTTGATTTTCATATTCTCACGTTTTATTCCTCCAAACCCTTCCAGGGTATTATGCCTCTAATTCTTCGAGATTTCCTCCAACCCCACAATCCTCTGAGCTTTCACACTCTCGGCTCATTTCTCGTCTCTTGTGCATCTATAATTCTAACCATTTTGCTGTTAATGAGCTCACCTTCACTGCTTGCAAGTGCATAAACTCTGGAACATTCTCCCCATGTCGGTCCACCTCGCTTTTCATAACGCTTTTGGAATTTTGACCGAATATCTTATGTGGGTCAGTGTCATTTCACAACTGCTCCTAAGGACTAATGTAACTTCCAGGTGTCGTGACGAGGAAGCAGATCGGGAGACTCAGCTGATTTCTACTCGACCTTCATATAACTGAAAATGATCATGTTAAGTTGAACGAGGGAGTCAGAAAGGGACGAAATGTTGTTGAATAGGCTGAAGCTGACGGTTAAGGGAAGTCAAAATGGAGTGAGACAGAGCCAAAGCTCACCGTATACCAGGTGAATTACTCACTGCTCTTAACTTCCTGTTTTCCAGCTGTTTACCATGTCTGGGACAAATTATGTGGCATTATACAGTTACATAACAGGAATCTGAACCCGTGGGAGATCCATGACAGAACAGGGATCTGAAACTGTAGGAGTCTGTGAACAAAAGTCTGCAGTATTTGACTGATGACGGACTCTGTTAACTGCCTGTAGCTGTGGGTGAGGATTTGCCTATTAACATTCGCTCAATAAGTGAAGTGCTTTCAGATGTCGTGCGGCCGTGTTATAAATCACAGTTTGATTTATTACGTCTCTTGGTAATTTATTTCTCCCTCTCAACATCGCTGTTTTCAGCATCAGCTAGTCAGAGTATTTTGTGTCACTTGTTTAGCACCAAGTACCGCTCCCTCAATGTCTAAAACATTGAGCTTTTCACCCTGCCCTGCAGGGGGGAGTCTGTAATGCCCTGGGTTGAGGGATTATCCGGTATGTAGTACTCACGAAGGGGGCCCTAGCTGTCAAAAAAAAACAAAGAAAAAGCTATAACTGGAATAGCTTCAGGAAGACTAATGTCCTCAAAAGAATGCCTGTCTTTATGGAATTTGGTGGGAAGTTTCTTCACCAGTTTGCATATCAATACTTTAAAGGAATTTTTGTCCCTTGCAAGGAGCGTTGTCTGGTAACGTCAACGCAGTCTCCAAGCGTTGGATGTGGTTGCTCGGGTGAATTGAACAGGGTCAGAGAGATTCAATGATGCTCCTGGAAATCACGTGATCAGTCCCTCCTAATGGTGACTAACTCCAGCACCTTTCCCAAAAATGTCCTCCCCGATACAAGGGGAGCTGAAATACCAACCACGGGAACTTGTTAACGTTTCTGAAACGATCTGGGCTCACACTCGAGGGGTAGAATTAAACGAACATCTGGGGACAGTGTGTCCCTCCCTGGGTACCAAGGGGGCCGCCCAATTAAACAACTGCGGCTCATCTTCCACAAGCTGCTGTGACGACCAGCGACACACCAAGACAAATGAGCTCGACCCAATGGGGTTCTCAACACTATTACAGCTTTTCATTTTAATAGCAGCGGCATTTAATTCAAGCCTCCTCTCAGTTTAAAAAGCTTCCCCGCGTCGGAAACTCCTTTATTTGACCCCAGCATGAGTGTGTGGGTGCTGTACGGATGATGTAAATTGCATAAAGACGTTGGGTACAATCATTCTCCTTGATTCGTTTCGTTTTTAAAGATTGAATTGTTCCTGTCTGACGATCACAGCAAGGATGTGCTCTTCAGCACCTCAAACCCGCTTCATCATTCACTTTATCTCAACCCCATTTCCTTACATTAGCTTCATTTCTCCTTATAAATGCATTTGCCAAATATAACTTTGAAGTCGGCAAATCTTTAAATTTAAAAATAAACATTGGGAATACTCAAAAGATCTGACAGCATCTATGGAGAAAGAATGTTAATGTTTCAGATCAATGGTCTTTATCAGGACTGGATAAAAGGTAGAAACCTAATGGAGCTACATAGTCCAAATTAGGTTAAAGAACAGAGGGGAATACCTGTGATAGATCGATAGGCAGAAGAAAGTCTTGATCTTTCTACCATCAAAGGATTAATACAATATATTTACGCTAGTCTGCTAGGTCACTTAACCACCTATTCAAGCATTGTAGATGCTGCCTTTTTTTTTATCTCTCAGTTGCCTTATTGTTACAACTCCCTTGGAAACTATGCTGACACTTGAGCTCCAAGTTGTCATAAAATCCCCATCGAAGTACTGACCACCCTTAATCAGCTACAAGGGGCTGGCAATGTTGTCTGCATGAACAACACGAGATTCCCCAAGCAGGTGCTTTACTCCCAGTTTCAAAATGGCAGGTCAACCCAGGTGGAGAGAGGAAGCACTTCAACAATATCCTAAGGCCTCACTGGCAAAGTGGGGCATTCCCATAGACACCTGGGAATCACTGGCCCAAGAACCATCCAAAGTGGAGGAGGAGCACCCGAGAAGGCAGCGAGCACTTCGAGACCTGCCATCAGGGAAAAGCAAAAGCCAGGCAAAAATAGCAGAAGTAGCACACTGCCACACTAGTGCCCCACCCCTTCCCGTATCAGAGCCTATGTTGGCTTCATTGGTCTGTACAGCTATCTGCAGACTCACCCTGAGAGCACAAGACAGTCATCTGTGAGGGACCACCAATGAATGAATGTCACAAAATTTAAAGATTTAATCAAAGTACACATAGACCCTAATGTACCTATCTGATGGACTCAGGTTAATAGGAAACACTGAGCAGATTTCTATACTCAATGTGAACTATTATTTATTACAAATAATTATATTCTAACCACAAGTTAACAGCAATAAATGATCAACTATCCATTAGTTAAAAATCCAAATGCTCTTTTAAAACCCTACTCACATATACAGATAGACAAAAATTGTTATGGTTGGAGGACAGAACTACTGGGGAATTACAGTTCATAGCACATATTTCTGTTATCTCCCCAACAACTTCTGTTCTCCGAAATTCTTCCTTCCTGATTCACAGTTCATTTCCAAAGACATAGGGGATTTACATATTACTTGTTCAGTTTCATAATCACTTTTCCAGTAAACTGCTCACAGCTAGTGATGGGAGAGAATAATCAATTGTCTCCAAGGTTGAGTTTCTTTGCTACAGAGAGATTACAGACACATACCGCACTTCTTCCAGTCTGGAAAACTTTCTGACCCTCCAATGCTCACATACACAAGCTGTTAGGCTGCACAGAAACCAGTCAGAAAGTTGATGACCTTTGCCTTTCACAACTGGGTACAATTGCACAACCAACCAGCTATACATTACTGGCTGCATCTCACTTTGTACACACACCCCGGTGTCCCCAGGTCTTATCACACTTCCCCTACTACTAATAAAACATCAAAGTAAATATAACTCAACATCGTGGGCGGCACGTGGGCGCAGTGGTTAGCACTGTTGCCTCACAGCGCCAGAGACCCGGGTTCAATTCCCGCCTCAGGCGACTAACTGTGTGGAGTTTGCACGTTCTCCCCGTGTCTGCGTGGGTTTCCTCCGGGTGCTCCGGTTTCCTCCCACAGTCACAAAGATGTGCAGGTCAGGTGAATTGGCCATGCTAAATTGCCCGTAGTGTTAGGTAAGGGGTAAATGTAGGGGTATGGGTGGGTTGCGCTTCGGCGGGTCGGTGTGGACTTGTTGGGCCGAAGGGCCTGTTTCCACACTGTAATGTAATGTAAAATCAGTCAGCTGTGAGGCTACATTGAAGAAGTTGGGACTGTTTTTCCCTGGAGAGAAAATGCTTGAGAAGGAGACCCAATTAACATTTTCAAAATCATGAGTGACTGAACAGTGCAGAGAGAAGTTTATTCTGTTTGTAAAAGAAACAAGAATAAAGGGGCATAAATTTAAATTGAGGTGAAATGATGCCAAGGTGATGTGAAATAAAACTCTTTTAGTTGTTAGGGTATGGAAATGTGATGGAGGTAAGTTCAAATGAGCCATTCAAGAGGACATTGGCTGTTTTCTTTTGGACAATAATGGTGTGCAGGTATAGAGAAGGAGCAGGAAAAGGCCATACCTTCAAATATCGTAATGCAGCAGGCAAGAACATTATGCACTCAGGAACCCACCCAAGCTCATGGACCAGGCCAAACTGAATCTCTGGGCTCTCCACTTGCTGTCACAGTGCTCACACATTCTGAGTTAACCCTATTTGCAGCATTCCTGTCTTGTGCTGCCTTGCTTTGAATATTTGCACATTTCCCTCAGCCAGAGACTTCAAACTAATATTACTTTGTGTTGCTCTGCCATTTAGCACAGGTACAAGGCCAGGAAGCTTGTCATAATCATCGTGAGGACTCAGTCTATTTGAGGGGGATAACCTTCACTCAGGGATCCTGGCACAGTAAGTTAGGGCAGCCTCTGATACCAATCCACGACCTGGTCCAAGTGATTAGAATCAGGATTCTCTCCTCAGAACTGACATAGAGATGAATGACAGGGAGCACACCACTCATTTTGACTCTGTCTTATTGTGGGCTGTTTTGTTCCTGGAATGAGTGAGAGACAGGTACTACAGAAGGTGCAAGTTGGTAGCATGGTTACTATTTCTGTTGGTGCTTTTCCAAGCAATTGAGTGGGTAGCACCAAGGGCATGAAGGAGACGGTAAATGGTGCCATAGGTTGTGATAGATGAGAACAAATGTGGAAGGTGCACACTTAGTTAGAGTAGTAGAGCATGAACCTTTTGAAGATGGTAGAGTGGCAGAGATAGTATGAAGTATCAGAGTGAAGATGGTGGCACTTACACTGGCACAGTGAAAAGGATTTGGAGATGCCGGTGTTGGACTGGGGTGTACAAAGTTACAAATCACACAACACCAGGTTATAGTCCAACAGGTTTAATTGGAAGCACACTAGCTTTTGGAGTGCCGCTCCTTCATCAGGTGGTTGTGGAGGGCACAGTTGTAAGACACAGAATTTATAGCAAAAGTTTACAGTGTGATGTAACTGAAATTATACATTGAAAAATACTTTGATTGTTTGTTAAGTCTCTCATCTGTTAGAATGACCATGATAGTTTCACTTCTTTCATATGTAAATCACAAAACTTTTCAAAAAAAGTAATGTAAGACTCTGTTATCTCACTTTTTAGATTAGAATCAGTCTAAACATCATGGCATAGACAGGGAACACAGGGGGCCAACACCTTCAACATCTCAACATCTTATCTGCGCTGACACCAATTGTTACAGTTATCCTGAGAATGTAACTTTTAAAAAAAGTTTTGATTATTAGAAGTGGCATTGAGTACAAGGATAAACAAGTTATGCTGCAGCTTTATTGAACGATAGTTAGGCCACACTTGGAATATTGCATACACTTCTGGTCACCACACTACCAGAAGGGTGTGGATGCTTTGGAGAGGGTACAGAAAAGGTTTACAGGATATTGCCTGGTATGGGGGAATTTTACCGATGAAGAAAGGTTTGCTAGGCTCGGTTTGTTATCACTGGAACGCAGGAGGTTGAGGGGTGAGGGGATAGAAGTTTATAAGATTGTGAATGGCGTGGATGCAGTGGAAAGTATGAGGCTTTTTTCCGAAGGTGGAGGGGTCAATTACTAGGGGACACAGGTTCAAGGTGCAAGGAGGGAAGTTTAAAAAAGATGTGCGAGGCAGGTTTTTCATACAAAAGGTGGTGAGTGCCTGGAACACATTGCCAGAGGTGGTGGTGGAAGCAGACAAAATAGCAGCATTCAAAAAGCACCTGGATGAACACATGAATATGAAGGAAATAAAGGGGTATGGATCCTGTAAGTGAAGACAGTTTTAATATGGAAGGGCAAAATGTGGCAGTGCAGGCTTGGAGGGCTGAAGGGCCTGTTCCTGTGCCGTACTGTTCTTTGTTCTTTGAGAGAGTGGAACTGAAGGAAATCAGTCTCAATAGAAAAAAGCTGCTGGGGAAATCAATGGAGTGAAAGGCTAACAAATTATCAGAAATTGCAGTGCTTGGGTCAGGGTGAGGGAATCATGTGCTGACAACTCAAAACGGGGCAGGATTGTGAATTGTGAGGAGGAGGGAAGAAGACTACAAGGCGATTGAGACTGCGAAGTGTTGACAAACCGAAAGATCTGGGGGTGCAGGTACATAGTTCCTTGAAACTGGTGTCACAGGTAGACTGGGTGGTGAAGAAGGCATTTAGCATGCTTGCCTTAATTAATCAGGATGTGCAGGTGCTGGTGTTGGACTGGGGTGGACAAAGTTAAAAATCACACAATACCAGGTTGTAGTCCAACAGGTTTATTTGGGAGTACAAGCTTTTGAAGTGCTGCTCCTTTGTCAGGTAGCTACTGGGGTAGGATCCTGCCCCACTGGCTAGCTGATGAAGAAGCAGCGCTCCAAAAGCTTGTATTTCCAAATAAAATTGTTGGACTACAACCTAGTGTTGTGCAATTTTTAACTTCATTAGTCAGAGCACTGAGTGCAGGAATTGGGATGTCATGTTACGGCTATACAAGATAATGGTAAGGCCACGTTTGGAGTACTGCATACAATTCTGGTCACCCTACTATAGGAAAGATGTTATTAAACTGGAAAGGGTGCAACAAGATGTACAAGCATGTTACCGAAACTGGAAGGCTCCACTTATAAGGAGAGGTTGGATAGACTGGGACTTTTCCCCCCTGGAGCAGAGGAGGCTGAGGGGTGACCTTATAGAAGTTTATAAAATCATGAGGGGCATGGATAACCAAGGTCTTTTTCCCAGAATAGGGGAGTCTAAAACTAGAGGACAAAGGTTTAATGTGAGAGGGGAAAGATTTAAAAGGGATATGAGGTGTAACATTTCCACACAGTCGGTGGTCCACGTATGGAACAAACTGCCAAAGGAAGTGGTCAAAGTGGGTACATTTTCAACATTTAGATTAGATTACTTTACATTAGATTAGATTACTTTACAGTGTGGAAACAGGCCCTTCGGCCCAACAAGTCCACACCGACCCGCCGAAGCGCAACCCACCCATACCCCTACATTTACCCCTTACCTAACACTACGGACAATTTAACATGGCCAATTCACCTGACCTGCACATCTTTGGACTGTGGGAGGAAACCGGAGCACCCGGAGGAAACCCACGCAGACACAGGGAGAATGTGCAAACTCCACACAGTCAGTCGCCTGAGGCGGGAATTGAACCCGGGTCTCTGGCGCTGCGAGGCAGCAGTGCTAACCACTGTGCCACCGTGCCGCCCTGGGTTTAAAAGGCATTTGGACAGGAACATGAATAGGAAAGGTTTTGAGGGATATGGATCAAACATAGACTAATGAGATGCTTTAGTTTGGGAAACCTGGTCAGCATGAACAAGTTGGGTTAAAGGGCCTGTTTCCGTGCTCCATGAAAGACTCTATGGGTAGCTTTTACAGTGCAGCACAGCAAGGAGATGGAGCACAGGAACCAGAGAAATCAAACCATGTCCTCTGCCAAGTTACAGCGAGATTTACTTATGATCTCTGTTCAAGAAAGTGGCTCTCCATCATTTTCTCAAAGGCAATTAGAAGTGAAGGGAAGGGCAACAAATGATGGTCCAGTCCTTGATGCTCACATTCCATGAAAGAACTTTTTAAAAAAGAATGACAAGAAGCATACAGTGGGTCTATGCATGTCAGCGTCCATGCCCATTCAGTGTTCTTCTGTTGCTGTTCCTTCTAGATCTTCATCTGAATGTGTTCAGCTAGGTTTGACCAGTCATCTCACCCTTTGCCACTTTTACCCAAGCCAGGATGACTCACCAGGTGCTGACTTCAGCTTCATACGAGCCTTCATCATGTGCACAGTGTCAGTATCTGAACTACTGTCAGATCAAGTGATGAAACCTCATTAACGGTGCTGAGCTTTTGCTTTCTCTATCTTCTTCCTCCTGAGGCTCTCATAACTAAGAAGATGACAGCCCTTGGAAGTCTGAAAATAGGAATTCAGAAAGAGAAGGTTGGTGACAGGGAATTGGCTAGAAGAGGAAGGCTGGGATTCATGACACTACACCTCAGGAAAACAATGAGGAGGAAGTCGAAATAAAACATAAAGCTATCATCCTGGACACTGGGAATTACACACACACACACAAAATCCATGCCCCTCATGATTTTATCAACCTCCTTAAGGTCACCCCTCAGACTTCAATGCTCCAGGCCAATAGCCTTAGCCTATTCAGTCTCTATAGCTCCAGCACTATAATCCCGGCAACATCCTTGTGGATCTTTTTTAAACCGTTTCAAATTTAACAAAGCCTTTCCTGTAGCTGGGAGACCAGAGTTGAACGCAGTATTCCAAAAGTGGTCTCACTAATGTACTGTATGGCCACAACATGGCATCGTACTTCCTATACTCAATGCACTGACCAATAAAGGCGAGTGTACCAAACGCCTTCTTCACTACCTTGTCCACTTGCAACTCCACTTTCAAGGAACTATGAACCTGTACCCCTAGGTTTCTTTGTTCAACAACACTCCCCAGGACCCTACTATTAATTGCATTAGTCCTGCCCTGTTTTGCCTTATCAAAGTGCAACATTTATCTAAATTAAACTCCGTCTACCGTTCCTTGGCCTACCAGCCCATCTGATCAAGGTCTCATTGTCTCTGAGATGACCTTCTTCACTATTCAATTTTAGTGTCATGTGCAAAGTTACAAACCATTCCTCCTATATTCACATCCAAATTATTTCTATTAATGACAAAAAGCAGTGGACCAACCACCGAGCATTGGGAAACATGGCTGGTCGCAGGCCTCCAGTCTGAAAAGCAACCCTCCACCACTATCCTCTGTCTCCTACCTTCAAGCCAATTTTGTGTCCAAATGGCTAGCTGTTCCTGGATTCCATGTGATCTAACCTTGCTTACCAGTTTATCATGCAGAGCATTGTCAAACATCTTGTTGAAGCCATAAAGACAACATCCACCACTCTGCCTTCAATAATCTTCTTTGCTGCAAGAGAGAGAGAGAGAGAGAGAGAGAGCGAGGATTGAGTTCCACTGATAGAAATAGAAATGTCTCCAAATACTCAGCTGGAAAGTATATCAAGGATTGTGTGGCACTGTACTTGGATACAGTGCTTGCCATTGCTGAGTAGCTGGACTTGTATGGCGGCAGAGAGAAATGGGTTTGATGTTTGCAAAAGACTGATGCGGATATGGTAATTTGTGTGAAAGTTAGGTATGACTCTTGAGCGCTATGAAGCACTGTTGGGTTATTCTATTGCACTGAGTAGAGTGAGATGTTGCTTGTAAAATAGGTGTGAAATATGTTGTGAGGATGCATTCACTCACCTTGTTCGTTAGGTGTCATTATATTTTCCTGCTGCCTCATCTACGATGCCAGATTTCATGCATTCAGATCCTGGGTGACATGTTCCCAGTTGCTCTTCAGGTCTTATCTAAGGGCTTCTTTCTAACTCCCTGTCAGTGTTGGTGACCAAAGCCTGTGATGCAGTAATACTAAAGCAGGAATTGGTCTCCCTTGTCTGTTGGCACAATTTCCAGGCAAATGTTTCTCTGTGCATATCCCTGCTTTCGCAGTCAAATAGCTTTTAAGATGATCAGGCTGTCTGGATTACAAGATTGATAAACAATGCTACCAAGGCGTCTTGCTGTTTACAGAGACTACAAACAGTTTTAAAGACTGAGAATCAGGACCTCAACTGCTCGGCAGATGATGTTACTCAGAAATTGCATGGAACCTATGTCAATCTGCATAAGTGTGAGTATGTCCCAAGTTGCAATCCCTGCACCCAAAATCAGCTTCAAACTACAAAACAGCTTGAAACATTGAGGCATGATGTTTGATCTTCAGTGTTCACATTGTTCCAAATCAGAAATGTCTTTTGGGTTTACCATTTCAATGTCAAAGCTTGAAGATGATCTGAATTAGAAATGACAAACACATTTACACATAATATTCATAATTACAAAATTGGTACAAAATCAGTAAAATGCACAGATTAGTGCATAATGGATGAACAATGAACGGAATAAATTAAACTTTTTGAAGAGCCTTTCCAGAGTCTGAGCCTCATTAATTACCCGTGAGACTGAAATGTGAAAAAGTGAAACTGTTCCTTTCAATAATACTGGCATCCTAAGAAACAGAGGCAAAATTGAAGTCAATCAATCAAATAATTGGTTAATTCAAAAACAAAATGAAAATCTTTGAAAATCAAACAAAAGAAAAAGATTCATGAAATAAGAATAGAATGCATTTAAATTATAATATTTTAATATATCTTCATAATCTAGGTAGAAAAAATGTACTGGAGTCTGGAAATTCTGCATGAATATCTCTAGCTCAGTTTCAGTGTAATTCTGTCAGGATTTAGAATGCGGACACATCTGTTCTCATAGCCAGGGTTTCCTGTAGAGAGTGATGTTATCGAGCAGAACATTTGATATGTATTTTCTTTTGCAGATTGATTTTTTGCACTTAGAACAAGCTTTCCACATAAATCTATAATTCCCAATTGATCTTCAATAGGCTGGATTCCAAAGAACTTTACAGCAATTGAGTACTTTCTGAAATGTGGTCACTGCTGTAATGTAGAAAAATAATCAATGGCTTATCTCTATTAAGTTATGATTTATAAGGTACTAATAAATGAATTTAACAGTAAATAGCTATAAAAGAAAAACATCCTGCATTATCCATTGTTATGGAAGTCTTGAGCTTGACTCAAACTAAAACATTTACCTCCTTTGAGTGAATGTTTAATGTTTATGTTGAATCTTAATGTATTTATGGGATATTGCTAGCGAGGCCAGTATTTGTTGTCCATCCCTGGTAGCCCTTGAACCGAGTGGCTTGCTAGGCCATTTCACAGGGTAGTTAAGTGCTGTGGATTTAGAGTCATGTTTCAGCCAGAACAAGTAAGTATGTCAGATCTCATTCCCTAAAGGGCGTTAGATTTAGATTTAGGTTTTATTATCACATGTACTCAAGTACAAGGACTAGAGTACAATGAAAAGTGTACAGTTTTGACACATATGACACCACCTTAGGTATAAATTACCTTGGTGCAAAATCTTAGTTTTTTTCTTCCTCTACGTACCTCGGTCATGGAAGCAGCAGCTGGGGAACTTTGATGGTCAGCCACAAGGTGACTGGTCGCAGTTGGCAGCATCGCTGTTTCATCGATGTCTGGATTGGTAGCAGAGTGGGTCTCTGCAACGAGGCGGCTACTGTGGCAATGGAGTGTGGCAGCAGCAGCAAAGGTTTGGACAATTGATTATAGTTTCATGGTTACTATTGCTGAATCAAGCTTTGGATTCCACATTTTATGAACTGAATTCACATTGCACTATCAGCTGTAACGGGTTTTGAACTTGTCTTTCAGAGCATTAACCTGGGCCTTTGATTTAGTAGGCCAGTGATATTACCACTGAATTAGCACTGTACCATCTTGCCCACATTTATTTCACAAGTATTGTCATGTTTGCTTCTCTGAGAATTCCTTGGTACCGCAAAAGAATTATTTTATGCATAAAATTAATTAATTTGTTTGTAATGAGCATATGCCAAATCTGAAAGTAGCATTTGTCAATAACTGATTAGTTGTGGTTTGTGCAAGGGAAGAGTTAGAATGATGAGCATAGTCATTCACAGTACAAATAAGTCGCAATTATCTTCTTTAAACATTCGCTCAGTAAAACGTCTCATAAAGAACTCTTACAACTTTTTTAACTAACTTCAGAAATCTTAAAATATTTGGAATTAGAGCCAATTAAATAAAACTAAACTGAATTCACATTGACTATAATAACATTAAAATATTATTGCAAATTATTTGAAATTTAAGAAGCATTATTTAATTAAAAATGGAAAGGAGAGACCAGGTCATGACAGACCTGCCAGTTTAATATAAATTGTCAGGGAATTACTGGAATCTATCATCAGAGACAGAGAGCAGAATGATAACTTGGCAGGTGAGGGTGATGTGGTGGTTGGCGTTTGTATGCATCATGAGGTGGGGGAGGGTTTTAAACAGCAGAGAATGCCTACATATTGGAAATTCACTATGGCTTCACTCACCTCTACATGGGAAAGCTGGGTTTTTAAATTGTAAAGGTCTCCAAGCAGGGATGGCAAGTCTTTAAATTAAATGTACAAAAGGTAATTGCTAACAATTTTAATCCTACTTTCTGGCAACACATGGTTTCCCCAAAATCTCTGAAATCTGCCAGAGTGAACAAGACAAAATTAACAGTGCTGTAAAACTGGAATGCTGCAATATGCCTAAATACTGAAACATGATCGCTGATTCCTGACCTAAATGAAAATCTTTGTTCACGTGACATTTTCTGGTAGTGTGCTTTCACATCATGAGTGATAATATCCTACATTTTGGAGATAATTTCAGTGATCTAATAATTCTTTTGAATTTGATCATCATAGCTTTCTTCTGCTTCAACTTCAGTTATTTCAACATCATCAACTCATAGCCATATTTTGTCTACGTTTATCTGGGTAGCACAAGTTAAATCAGGAAAGAGCTGCTGAACTGATAGTCCCGACAATGAACATTTTCAATGGAAAGAATCTAAAAATGAGTTTAAAAATTTCAGTTGAGGGGATTCACTATGCAGCTCTACTTTGGACCTATGATGAGGAACACAAGGAGCAGACACTAACACAGCAGTCAACTTCTCCTTAGGCATCTACCGCTCCACAACATTGAGGGGAAGCAGATAAAGATCCAGTTCAAAGGAGGCAATACCCATTGGGGATGGTCATAAACATCCAGCCAGCAGCAGTATTGTGTGCCATCTACAAAATGCACTGCAGAAATTCACCAAGACTCCTAAGACAGCACCTTCCAAACTCACAATCACTACCATCTAGAAGGATAAAGGCAATAAATATATGAGAACACCACCACCTGCAAGTTCCCCTCCAAGCCACTCACCATCCTGATTTGGAAATATGTCGTCATTCCTTCACTGCTGCTGGGTCAAAATCCTGAAACTTATTCTTAACAGCATTGTGGATATACTTGTATTAAATAGACTACAGAAGTTTGGGAAGGCAGTTCACTGCCACCTTCTCAAGTGATAGGTGATAAATGCTAATTTGCCAGCAAAGTCCACATTTCCTGAATGAATTTGAAGAAAGAGAATCAGCTTTCTCAACCTATCTGAGCCTCGGGAGACTCAAATGTTCACAGCAGGTTATTGCTAACATTTGCAATTTCCTGGAACAAGACTTCCTTCCAAGAAGACCAGGTGGTCATATATTTCAAGTAAGCTTCATGATTGTCACAGTGGAATTATTTTGCCTCCTTCCAGGGATCTGCAGGTCTTCACAACTGACTGGGCAGAAGTACATCGCTTAAATGACTTATGACATGTTGGCCAATGCCGCTAATTCGGTCCACATTGCAATTGATAAGGCTGGTTAGATGCGGGGGCGTTCTCAGATTTGCTGCAGTCACTGATTCCCAAATCTATGAAAAGGGTTTGTTGACAGAAATATGGCAAACAAAATTCCCAAAGATCATCAGATTGTGAATCAATTGAAATAGATTCAACACAATTACAGGAGAGAAAACAGTGTTTATGCTCCAGGTTTGTAATTCTTCATTGATTGCATTAGACTACTCATTTATGTTCAGCTGGCATGTGATGACTTGAAGAGCTTTGCGCACGTTTGTGCAAGTTATCCTGGAAATTGTTGTGATGCCTTCATGATGCTTATTACCTCTCCCACAAATCTTCGCTCTTCCAAAGTTGTTTGGTGGTTTTTTTGAAGACAAGAGCTTTCCTCTCAGGATTTGGCTCAGTACCCTTGAAAGAGGTCGACTACTAGTGCAGAGGAAATGTATAATCTGAACCACAAGATCGTAGGGCAAACCGTTAGGTTGCTGAAGATGCAATTTCAGTGCATGGACATATCTGGGAGCAAAGATATCCAGAATACTGCGTGTTTTTTTCAGTCTTTATGAGATGCAAGCATTTTGGTTCAGACAGTATTTATTGCCATCCCTAATTGCCCAGAGGGCATACAAGAGTCAACTGCTGTATGGATTGCTGTGGATCTATGTGAGCCAGACCACGTAGAGATGGCATATTATCTTTCCGAAAGGACACTAGTGAACCAGATGGATTTTTATGACAACAACAGAGGTTCATGGTTGCCATTAGGCTAGCTTTTTACTTCCAGATTTTATTGAATTCAAATTTCATTATCTGACATGACAAACCATGCTAGGATTCAAATCCATGTCTCCAGAGCTTTAACTTGAGATTCCAAATTAATAATCGAATGATATTACGTGACAGCCTCCCCATTGGCTTTTACATCAAAGGAGATGGAGTATAAACATAGGTAAGTCTTGCTAAAACTATCGAGGAGAAAGTGAGGACTGCAAATGCTGGAGATCAGAGCTGAAAATGTGTTGCTAGAAAAGCGCCGCAGGTCAGGCAGCATCCAAGGAGCAGGAGAATCGACGTTTCGGGCATAAGCCCTTCTTCAGGAATGAAGAAGGTGTGCCCAGCAGGCTAAGATAAAAGGTAGGGAGGAGGGACTTGGGGGAGGGGCGTTGGGAATGCGATAGGTGGAAGGAGGTTCTGGATCAATGGTGCTGGAAGAGCACAGCAATTCAGGCAGCATCGAGGAGCTTCAGCAAGGAGGTCAAGGTGAGGGTGATAGGCTGGAGTGGAGTGGGGGCGGAGAGGTCAGGAAGAAGATGCAGGTTAGGAAGGCGGTGCTGAGTTCGAGGGATTTGACTGAGACAAGGTGGGGGGAGGGGAAATGAGGAAACTGGAGAAATCTGAGTTCATCCCTTGTGGTTGGAGGGTTCCTAGGCGGAAGATGAGGCGCTCTTCCTCCAGCCGTCGTGTTGCTATGGTCTGGTGATGGAGGAATCCAAGGACCTGCATGTCCTTGGTGGAGTGGGAGGGGGAGTTGAAGTGTTGAGCCACGGGGTGGTTGGGTTGGTTGGTCCGGGTGTCCGAGAGGTGTTCTTCGAAATGTTCCGCAAGTAGGCGGCCTGTCTCCCCAATATAGAGGAGGCCACATCGGGTGCAGCGGATGCAATAAATGATGTGTGTGGGGAGGTGCAGATGAATTTGTGGCGGATATGGAAGGATCCCTTGGGGTCTTGGAGGGAAGTAAGGGAGGAGGTGTGGGCGCAAGTTTTGCATTTCTTGCGGTTACAGGGGAAGGTGCCGGGAGTGGAGGTTGGGTTGGTGGGGGGTGTGGACCTGACGAGGGAGTCACGGAGGGTGTGGTCTTTTCGGAACGCTGATAGGGGAGGGGAGGGAAATATATCCCTGGTGGTGGGGTCCGTTTGGAGGTGGCGGAAATGACGACGGATGATACGATGTATATGGAGGTTGGTGTGGTCCCTCGTCAGGTCCAGACCCCCCACCAACCCAACCTCCACTCCTGGCACTTTCCCCTGCAACTGCAAGAAATGCAAAACTTGCGCCCACACCTCCCCCCTTACTTCCCTCCAAGGCCCCAAGGGATCCTTCCATATCTGCCACAAATTCACCTGCACCTCTACACACATCATTTATTGCATCCGCTGCACCCGATGTGGCCTCCTTTATATTAGGGAGACAGGCCGCCTACTTGCGGAACGTTTCAGAGAACACCTCTGGGACACCTGGACCAACCAACCCAACCACCCCGTGGCTTAACACTTCAACTCCCCCTCCCACTCCACCAAGGACATGCAGGTCCTTGGACTCCTCCATCGCCAGACCATAGCAACATGACGGTTGGAGGAAGAGCGCCTCATCTTCCACCTAGGAACCCTCCAACCACAAGGGATGAACTCAGATTTCTCCAGTTTCCTCATTTCCCCTCCCCCCACCTTGTCTCAGTCAAATCCCTCAAACTCAGCACCGCCTTCCTAACCTGCAATCTTCTTCCTGACCTCTCCATCCCCCACCCCCACTCCGGCCTATCACCCTCACCTTGACCTCCTTCCACCTGTCGCATTCCCAACACCCCTCCCCCAAGTCCCTCCTCCCTACCTTTTATCTTAGCCTGCTGGGCACACCCTCCTCATTCCTGAAGAAGGGCTCATACCTGAAACTTGGATTCTCCTGCTCCTTGGATGCTGCCTGACCTGCTGCGCTCGTTGCTAAAACTATGAAAGGCACTAATTAGATAACACCTAGAAGACTGAACAGTTTTGGTCCCCTTATCTAAGGAAGGATATAGTGACATTGGAACATTCTACGTTGACTCTAGGTTCTCTTGGTTAATTCCGGGAATAGGGTGATTTTATTGAGGAGAGGTTGGGTAGGTTGGGCATGTACTCATTAGTATTTAGAAGATTGAATGGTGACCTCATTGAAACATATAAGATTCTTACAGTCTTGCCAGGCTCGAAACAAGAAATTGTTTCCCCTTCTGAGAGAGATTAGGACTACATGGTAGAATCTCAAAGAACGGGTTGCCCATTTCAGACAGTTGGTTGTGAATCTGTGGAATTTCTTAGCACAGAGGGCTGAAGAGGCTGGGTCATTTTATATATATATATTCAATGCTGAGATAGATGGAGTTTTAAGCTATAACAGAATCAACGCTTACAAAAACAAAGGCAGGAAAGTGGAGTTGAGGATTATCAGATCAGCCACAGTTTCTTTAAAAGGAAGAAACAGACTCAGTGGGCTGAGTAGCCTGCTTTTATTCTCCTGCATTCTATGGCCTTACATTCCAGGACACATCATCTTTGCAGTATCCAGTGCCTTCAGCTGTTTCTTGAAATCACACAAAATAAATTGAATTGACTGAAGACTAGCATCTGTATTACTAGGGACTTCACAATGAGGCTGATTTGGATTGTCTACTCTACACTTCTGGTTGAAGATGCTTTAAAATGTTTCAGCTTTAGATTTTATAATTAGATCTACTCTCTTTCTTCTTAATTCCAATGAATATAAGCGCAACCATCCTAACGTCTCCTCACACAAAGATCCCTCCATACCTGATATCAGCCTAGTGAGGTTTCTCTGAACTGTCTTCAATGTCAGTACATGTTTCCTTACATATGGGGATGAGGAACCATTCGCAGTATTCCAGAAGAAATTCGGCAGATTTGGCAGCATCTGTGGCAAGAAAGCAAAGTTAACATTTCAAGCCCAGTGACCTTTCTTCAGAACACAGAAGAATCACCAGAATCAAAATATTACCCTGCTTTCTCTCCACAGCTGCTGCCAGACCTGCTGAGTTTCTTCAGCAATTTCTATTCTTGTTACAGATCTTAGCGTCCATAATGCTCTGTTTTAGATTATCACAGTATTCCAAGTTTGATCTAAGTGGTGTCTTGTATATTTTTCACAAGGCATTCCTATTTTTATACTCAATTCCTCTGAAATAAAAGCCAATATTCAATTTGCCTTCCCTATTACCTATTGAATTTATAAGCTAACTTTTTTTGATCCATGCATGAGGACTCTCAAATCTGTCTATGCTGTAGCTTTGTGCAGTCTTTCCCATTTGAAAAATATTTGGCTCTTCTTGCCTTCTTGTCAAAATGCGTGACCTCACCTTTCCGATATTAGACTCTAAATTCCAGATTTTTTTTATCATCGAATTCCAATTCCACTGTCTCACCATAGTGAGATTCAAAGCCTGATCACCAGAACATTACCTGAGTCACTAGGTTAATAAACGAGCATAAACACCCCTACAGACTATCACTTCCACACTCAGATCCAGTCTCTTGTAAGTTCTGACTTTAAGTAACCACAGTTTCATCATGTCCATTAGCCTCAATTATAATATTATTAAATTATTATATTGTTATACTTTTGTATTTACCCATCTTCCACCAAGTCTTGACTGTGTTCAGGTGGTGTGAGGCAATTTTAATAAATTTAGATGCGTACACTGTCTGTATATTGTCTGTCACTACATATACTCTGGAGTGGTGTAAAGGGTGTAGCTGCCACTTCTTTGTTTACACTTCATCTCAAACTTTGTTACTATAGACTCTCTTCAATTTTGATGTCATTGACAAAGCCATTTGGCAGTTGTCTTTAAACTATAACAAATCTGACAAGGACTCCAGTAATTTTTTTAAAAATTTACTCACTGGGTATGGAAATTGCTGACCAGGTCAGCGTTCATTGCCCATTCCTAATTAATCTGAGGGCAGTGAAGAGTCAGTTCTGGGTCTCTAGACCAAACCAAGTAAGGTCAGTAGTTTCTTTCCCTGAAAAGTATTAGTGAACCAGATGCCTTTTTTCTAGCCCCAACAATGGTTTCATCACTTTTTGCAGCTTTTTTTTATTTGAATTCAAATTCCACCATCTACCACAGCAGGATTTGAACCTGGACCCCATAACATTATCTGGATCACTGAATTAATGGTCTGGCAATAACACCAGGCCATTACCTCCCTATCAGGATATGGTCTGTTAAGAATTCTGACCTTAAGTTGCCATAAATGCATCATAAACACTAGCCCGTAGTGATCATTAAGAACACCACCCATGGATTAACCTGAATGCAGCACTGTTTCATCAAATCCTGTCCTTTCAAGAATTTTACAAGTTCTACAGTTGAAATAGTCATCAAATGCTTGTAACACATCTTCAAATGTGGCTGATATATCATTTATCGCTTGCTGAGCAATAACACCAACTACAATATTCCGAACAGTGTATGAAAGTGTCCTCTATTAGAGGAACAAGAAATGGGAAAATCTCTCTGAAAGCCATGAATGACGGATAAAACTCCTCTAGAGCTGAAAATGGTGAGAAACCCAAAAGTGTTTCATTTTGTCTTAATACATCAATTTGGAAGCTATTCTTCACCTTAAGGATTGTCTTCTCCAGGTGACCACTTTGTGTTCTATCTTGGCCCATATCTGAAATTGAATCTTTCTCGCAACACCATTTCTGATGTCTTAGCTTCCTAATGTGATTAGCTATTTTACCTACTTTAAAGATTTTTAAATGATGGCACTGCTGTGTTTTGTTGCTGTACTGGAGGATGTTCCCACTGTTTGCTGCTAGAGTGGAGGTTTTCCCACCGTTCATAGTGAAAAGAATGTGTTTTCCCAACTATTTCCAGCTCATGATAGAAGCTTTCCTACACATTGCTCCTGCAATAGAGGTGTTCTTACTTCTTATTTGGTTTGTAACAGAACTTTTCTGCTATTCACAGCTATAATGGTGATTTTATTTTCCTGCCACTCAAGGCTACAAGGGAGGTTTTCCCAAATTTTGTTCCTGTAATAGAGATTTTCATGGTCATAATGAAGACTTTCCCACTACTTATGGCTATAATGATGGTTTTCCCACTTTTTGTTCCTGCAATGAAGGCTTTCTCACCATTTGCGTCTGTTATGGTTGTTTTACTGAAATTTGCTGCAGTGGAGTTTTGCTGTGCGTCAGAGTTTCTCTGTGACACCTTACACTCCCCGTATATCTCAAAGATTTTCCATGTTATACCAGAATCTTGTAGTTATTTACATTACCTAATGCCTAACTGCTTCAAGACACTTGCTTAGCAATTTTTCTGGCTCTCCATGACTGAAAATTACAAATTTTCTTTCACGACCCTCTTAGTTTTGCTTTTCTAGACCTGTCTCATATCTGTACACTATGGCATTTTGCCCAATTGAGGCTGCAATCTTTTAAAAATTACGGCCCTTTTGGTCTGAACTACTGTGTTGTTTGTGAGACTTCTGTCAAGTCTGAAATACTTTGTCTGTAACATGAAATAAAATGTGTCAATCTCATAAGTATTCTTCTGTGATGAATGTTGCAGTATGTGGATGTACCTACGAGAGAAAGTGCAAAACCTGACCTACTCTTGGGAAATAAGGCGGGGCAGGTGACTGAGGTGTCAGTGGGGGACTCTCTGGGGCCAGCGACCATAATTCTATTAGTTTTAAAATAGTGATGGAAAAGGATAGACCAGATTTAAAAGTTGAAATTGGAGGAAAGGCTAATTTTGACAGTATTAGGCAAGAACTTTCAAAAGCTGATTGGGGGCAGATGTTCACAGGTAAAGGGACAGCTGGAAAATATGAAGCCTTCAGAAATGAAATAACGAGAGTTCAGAGACAGTACATTCCTGTTAGGATGAAAAGAAATGCTGGTAGGTGTAGGGGTGAGTAAAGAAATTGAGGGTTTGGTTAAGAAAAAAGAAGGAAGCATGTGTCAGGTATAGACAAGATCGATCGAGTGAATCCTTAGAAGAGTATCAAAGAAGTAGGAGTATACTTAAGAGGGAAATCAGGAGGGCAAAAAGGGGACATGAGATAGCCTTGCAAATAGAGCTAAGAAGAATCCAAAGGATATTTACAAGGACACAAGGGTAACTAGGGAGAGAATAGGGCACCCCAATTATCAGCAAGGCGGCCTTTGTGTGAAGCTGGAGGAGATGGGGGAGATACTAAACGGGTATTTTGCATCAGTATTTACTATGGAGAAGGACATGGAAGATATAGAATATGGGGAAATAGATGGTGACATCTTGAAAAATGTCCATATTACAGGGGAGAAAGTGCTGGATGTCTTGAGATGCATAAAGGTGGATAAATCCCCAGGGCCTGATCAGGTGTACCCTAGAACACTGTGAGAAGCTCGGGAAGTGATTGCTGGGCCCCTTGCTGAGATATTCGTATCATCGATGGTCACAGATGAGGTGCCAGAAGACTGGAGGTTGGCTAACGTGGTGCCGCTGTTTAGGAAAGGTGGTAAGTACAAGCCAGGGAACTATTGACTGATGAGTCTGACGTCGGTGGTGGACAAGTTGTTGGAGGGAATCCTGAGGGACAGGATGTACATGTATTTGGAAAGGCAAGGACTGATTAAAGATAGTCAACATGGCTTTGTGCGAGGGAAATCATGTCTTACAAACTTGATTGAGTTTTTGAAAAAGTAACAAAGAGGATTGATGACGGCAGAGTAAATGTGATCTATAAGGACTTCAGTAAGGCATTTGACAAGGTTCCTATTGGGAGACTGGTTAACTAGGTTAGATCTCATGGAATACAGTGAGAACTAACCATTTGGATACAGAACTGGCTCAAAGGTAGAAGAAAGAGGGTGGTGGTGGATGGTTGCTTTTCAGACTGGAGGCCTGTGACCAATGAAGTGCCACAAGAATCTGTGCTGGGTCCACTACTTTTCATCATTTATATAAATGATTTTGATGTACACATAAGAGGTACAGTTAGTAAGTTTGCAGATGACACCAAAATTGCAAGTGTAGTGGACAGCGAAGAAGGTTACCTCAGATTACAACAGGATCTTGATCAGATGGGCCAATCGGCTGAGAAATGGCAGATGGAGTTTAATTTAGATAAATGTGAGGTGCTGCACTTTGGGAAAGCAAATCTTAGCAGGACTTTTACACGTAATGGTAAGGTCCTTGGGAATGTTTCTGAACAAAGAGACTTTGCAGTGCAGGTTCATAGCTCCTTGAAAAGTAGAGTCACAGGTAGATAAGATAGTGAAGAAGGTGTTTGGTATGCTTTCCTTTATTGGTCAGAGTATTGAGTACAAGAGCTGGGAGGTCATGTTGTGGCTGTACAGGACATTGGTTAGGCCACTTTTGGAATATTGCATGCAGTTGTGGTCCCCTTCTATGTTGTGAAACTTGAAAGGATTTAGAAAAGATTTACAAGGAGGTTGCCAAGGTTGGAGGATTTGAACTACAGAGACAGGCGGAATAGGCTGAGACATGGAGCATCAATTAATCCGTGGAGCATCAAAGGCCGCAGCATGACCTCATACAGGTTTAAAAAATTATGAGGGGCATGGATAGGATAAATGGACAAAGTCTTTTCCCTGGGGTGGGGGAGTCCAGAACTAGAGGGCATAGGTGTAGGGTGAGAGGGGCAAGATATAAAAGAGGCCTAAGTGCAACTTTTTCATACAGAGGGTGGTACGTGTATGGAATGAGCTGCCAAAGGAAGTGGTGGAGGCTAGTACAATTGCAACATTTAAAAGGCATCTGGATGGGTAAATGAATGGGAAGGGTTTAGAGTGATATGGGCTGGGTGCTGACAGATGGGATTAGATTGGTTTGGATTATCTGGTTGGCATGGACAAGTTGGACCGAAGGGTCTATTTCCGTGCTATACATCTCTATAACTCTATGACTCTATCGTTTGTTTCTCAATTTCCTGCTGACTATTGGGGGGTATATAGTACAACCCCAATAAGATGATCATCCCTTTCTTATTTCTCAGTTCCACCCAAATAACTTCCCTGGACATATTCCCAGGAATATCCTCCCTAAGCACAGCTGTAATGTTATCCCTTATCAAAAATGTCATTCTCCCTCCTCTCTTGACCCCCTTTTTGTCCTTCCTACACCATTTGTATCCTGAAACAATAAGCTGCCAATCCTATCCATCCCTGAGCCACTTCCCTGTATTGCTAGGATATCCCACTCTCATGTTGCTAACCATGACCTGAGTTCCTCTGCCTTCCCTGTTAGGCATCTTGCATTGAAATAAATGCAGTTTACTTTATCAGTCCTACCTTGTTAGAGTCAGGGAGTCATAGAGATGTACAGCACGGAAACAGACCCTTCAGTCCAACTCATCCATGCTGACCAGGTACCCCAACCTAATCTAGTCCCATTTGCCAGCACTTGGCCAATATCTCTCTAAACACTTCTTATTCATATACCCATCCAGATGTCTTTTAAATTGTACTAGACTCCATCACCTCCTCTGGCAGCTCATTCCGTGCATGCACCACCCTCTGTGTGAAAAAGTTGCCCCTTAGGTCCCTTTTATATCTTTCCTCTCTCACCCTAAACCTATGTCCCCCCACCCTAGGGAAAAGGGTCTATTTATCCTATCCATGCCCCTCATGATTTTATAAACCTGTATGAGGTCACCCCTCAGCCTTCAACGCTCTAGGGAAAACAGTCCCAGCCTATTCAGCCTGTCCCTGTAGCTCAAATCCTCCAAAGCTGGCAACATCCTTGTAAATCTTTTCTGAATTCTTTCAAGTTTCACAACATCTTTCTGATAAGAAGGAGACCAGAATTGCATGCAATATTCCAAAAGTAGCCTAACCAACATCCTGTACAGCCGCAACATGACCTCCCAACTCCTGTACTCAATGCTCTGACCAATAAAGGAAAGTATACCAAATGCCATCTTCACTATCCTATCTACCTGTGACTCCATTTTCAAGGAGCTATGAACCTGCACTCCAAGGTCACTTTGTTCAGCAACACTCCCAAGGACCTTACCATTAATCATATACGTCCTGCTAAGATTTGCTTTCCCAAAACACAGCACCTCGCATTTATCTAAATTAAACTCCATCTGCCACTTCTCAGCTGATTGGCCCATCTGATCAAGATTCCGTGGTAATTTGAGGTAACCTGCTTCACTGTCCACTACACCTCCAATTTTGTTGTCATCTGCAAACTTACTAACTATACTTCTTATGCTGACATCCAAATCATTTATATAAATGATGGAAAGTAGTGGGCCCAACACCGACCCTTGTGGCATTTCACTGGTCACAGGTTTCCAGTGTGAGAAAACCCTCCACCACCACCCTCTGTCTTCTACCTTTGAGCCAGTTCTGTATCCCTGTATTCCATGAGATCTAGCCTTGCTAACCAGTCTCCCATGGGGAACCTTGTCAAACGCCTTACTGAAGTCGATATAGATCAAGACCACTACTTAGCCCTCATAAATCCACTTTGTCACTTTTTCAAAAAACTCCATCAACTTTGTGAGACATGATTTCCCAGCACAGAGCCATGTTGACTATCTCTAATCAGTCCTTACCTTTCCAAATACATGTAAATCCTGTCCCTCAGGAGTCCCACCAAAACCTGCCCATGTCCGATGTCAGGCTCACTGGTCTATAGTTCCCTGGCTTGTCCTTACCACCTTTTTTAAATAATGGTACCACGTTAGCCAACCTCCAGCCTTCTGGCACTTAACCTGTGACCACTGATGATACAAATATCTCAGCAAAGGGCCCAGCAATCACTTCCCTAGCTTCCCACAGAGTGCAAGTGTACACCTGATCAGGTCTTGTGGATTTATCCACCTTTGTGCATTTCAGGACATCCAGCGCTTCCTCCTCTGTAATATGGACATTTTTCAAGATGTCACCATCTATTTCCCCATATTCTATATCTTCATGTCCTTCTCCAAAGTAAACACTGATGCAAAATACTCATTTAGTATCTCCCACATCTCCTGCAGCTCCACACAAAAGCTGCCTTGCTGATCTTTGAGGGGCCCTATTCTCTCCCTAGTTAACCTTTTACCCTTAATGTATTTGTAAAAACCCTCTGGATTCTCCTTAACCCTATTTGCCAAAGCTATCTCATGTGTCCTTTTTGTCCTCCTGATTTCTTTGCTTGGTTCCTGTCTGCCCTGACTGTTTGACTCCCTACATTTCTCAACTGGACCAGTCTCAGACTGTTCTCTTTCCTCACTATCTCCTTTGGCTCCACCACCCCAACCCCTCCCCCCAAACTTACTTTTTTTAATCCTCCCAAGCAGGTCAAGCAAATCTACCTGCCAGTATATTGGACCCTTTCCAATTCAGATCACTTCTACCCCAGAAGAGATTCCAATGATCCAAAAATGTGAACCCTTCTCCCTTACACCAGCTCCTCAGCCATGTATTCATCTACTCTATCCTCCTATTCCTACCCTCACTAGCTCATAGCACCAGGAGTAATCCAGATATTACTACCCCCAAGGACCTCCTGTTTAAATTCCTGCCTAACTTTCTATATTCTCCCTTCAGAATCTCATCCTTTTCTCTTCCTATACCGTTAGTTCCAATGTGTGCAACGATCACTTGCAGGTCCCCCTCCCCTTTGAGAATAATCTGCACTTTCTCCGAGATAACCTCGATCCTGGCACCAGGGAGACAACACACCATTCTGATTTCTTGCCGTCGGCCACAGAAATGATGCTAGCTCTTTTATTGGTATAATTGCAACGGTTTATAAAATAGGTGTGGATCAGGTGAGCATTAATGCTACTGCTTCGGGTGAAAGACCTCGACTATTTCTTTCGTTTCTTCAAAGTCAGGAGCAGGGATCTCAAAGCAAAGGTTCAGACAAGTTGTCTCAGTAAACATTCAATTATGGAAAACCCATGAAACACCTTAGGAATAGCTGACAAATCAATGACAGCATTAATGTTTCCCAAGACTAGATAAATGACTTAAATGTTCCAATTAGCCAAATTTCACAATAGCTCCGTTTCAAATTTGCGTAATTAGTGTATCCTTCAACAAGTCCTTTTCCGTAACATAGAATTATTGAGCTTATTACCTTCTTGCACAATGACTGCACCTTGCTCCCAGGCTGAAAATGATCAACTTAATTACACATCGGGACACTGTTGGCAGCAACAATTGAACACACATTCTAAACAACATCAACCCAAAGCAAGACCCAACTCCACCACAAATAAGTGCACACCAAATATCAGGATGAGCATTTTAACCATGTTGGAGAGGAAAAGTATTGGCATTTGAAGAGTTGATTTAGAAGCAAAAGTAATTGTTGTGATAAACCTGATCACCCTTCAAATATCAATAGATGCTAGTACAGCTCATCTTTTCGAATATAACATGAAAACGAAATCAACAAAGGGAAAGTAGAACATAGAATATAGAACAATACAGCGCAGAACAGGCCCTTCAGCCCTCGATGTTGCACCGATCTGTGAACTATTCTCAGCTCGTCCCCCTACACTATCCCAAAATCATCCATGTGCTTATCCAAGGATTGTTTAAATCTCCCTAATGTGGCTGAGTTGACTACATTAGCAGGTAGGGCACTCCACGCCCTTACCACTCTCTGTGTAAAGAACCTGCCTCTGACATCTGTCTTAAATCTATCACCCCTCAATTTGTAGTTATGCCCCCTCGTACATCCTCCTAGGAAAAAGACTTTCACTGTCCACCCTATCTAATCCTCTGATCATCTTGTATGTCTCTATAAAATCCTCTCTTAGCCTTCATCTTTCCAATGAGAACAGACCCAAGTCTCTCAGCCTTTCCTCATAAGACCTTCCCTCCAGACCAGACAACATCCTGGTAAATCTCCTCCGCACCTTTTCCAATGCTTCCACATCCTTCCCGAAATATGGGAACCAGAACTATACACAATGTGTGGCCGCACCAGTGTTTTGTATAGTTGCAGCATGATATTGCGGCTCTGGAACTCAATCCCTCTATGAATGAAACCTAACCCACCGTATGCTTTCTTAACAGCACTATCAACCTGGGTGGCAAGTACTTTTATAAACTCCGCTGAAGAAAGGTAACCTACTCCTAAGAATGAAAAATGTTTTACTTTATTTTGGATCCAGAAATCATTTGAATTTCATGACATTCTATGACTAAATAAAGCCTGGGATCATGTCTCCCTCCTTCTGGGAATTACTTCCCTGCATGGAAAATAAATATTGGCATACTTGCTTCTTTTTCCTGAACTACTTTGTGAATGAAATGATCCCTTGTTGAATTGTAAAACATGAGCGAGGCAGTTTGGTACATTGAGAGTTAACAGTTTGTTATTAAAGTTTTCAGAATGTGAGAGGAAGGTATTTTACTCTTGCTTCCCACAAGCAGATTGTTTCTGCATTCACCAGCATGTTGAATGTTACAACTCTCAGAATCATTTGCCTGGAGATATAACCATGAGTCAAAATGATTCACTCATAACTGGAATGCAGCAGATACATCGCATGTCTTTCAAATTCTCCTGCATTCTGACATTAGAAAGGTACTGAGAAAGACATTTATTCGCTCTTCTATGCAATGCTTCAAACCTGGCATCAAGTACATCGCCCATTTTCATCGCTCCACCACTAGCCGTTGTGCTTTCAGCCACTATGCCCTAAATTCTGGAATTGTCATCCTAAAATCTTCTACCTTTAAGCACTCTTTGAATCCAATTCTTTGACTGATTCTTTGCTCACCAGTCCTAATATCTCTTTAATTTTGTTTGCTGACTCTCCTGTAAAATGCCATGGGACATTTTTTCAACATTGCTGGTATTACATAAATGCAAATGGTTGGCAAGAAAGCTGTGGATTTACAGTGCTGTGTTCTGCTGATTCTGTGTTATTGCAACAATATGGACTTCAACAGCTTCCTCATTTCCCCTTCCCCCACCTCATCCTAATTTCAAACTTCCAGCTCCGCACTGTCCCCTTGACCTGTCCGGACTTGTCCGACCTGCCTATCTTCTTTTCCACCTATCCACTCCACCCTCTCCTCCCTGACCTATCACCTTCATCTCCTTCCCCACTGACCTATTGTACTCTATGCTACTTTCTCCCCACCCCCACCCTCCTCTAGCTTATCTCTCCATGCTTCAGGCTCTCTGCCTTTATTCCTGATGAAGGGCTTTTGCCCGAAACGTCGATTTTGCTGCTCGTCGGATGCTGCCTGAATTGCTGTGCTCTTCCAGCACCACTGATCCAGAATCTGTGTTATTGCTATCCATTCCTAGTGACACAGGAAAGTCTCCTCTGAACTAACTCCAAAAGACATACGCGATCAATGTGAAACTTAAAGGAACAGTGCAATTGGTGATCAATATTCATGCTGATTATCCAATCCTTTATACTGAGCACGCATTGTTTCAATGAACAAATTTCTGATCCCTGACTAGCAGCAACACCTCTTTAAAGTGAGTATAAAAGATAAATGTTCTCATCATTTCTCTTACGGAAGTTTGAGGTGGATAGTAAAGTTAGCCTGAGAGGGCTTTCTGTGTGGCAAGTTATTGACATCCAGTAGTGGGAATGATTCCATGCATATGGTGAAAACCCAACTCTGAAATAGCATTAGACAGAACATACAGCAGAAAGATAGGCAGATATACCTGGTCTAGATATTTTTAGTCAACTTGTTCAGCAATGTTGCAACAACATAACCCAATACTGGAGCAGGTAGAACTTGAACCAAACTCTGCTAGCCCAGAAGCAGGGACACTACCACTGTTCCACAATAACCCCTTTACCTACTCCTGTCTGTTGTATTTATGCTTCACATGATCCTCCTCTGACCCTGTATTATCATCCTCTCAGCATAACCCTCCAGTCCTTGCGCTGGTTTACTTGCTTAGATTCCCTGATAACACTGACAGGTTAAAACACATTTAAAATTGAACTGGCATAATTTAAAATGTCAATTACTTTCCTAAACAGACATAGTACAGAGTTAAAAAGAGGTGAAATTAATTTGAGGTCATCAACTTTAGTAATTATGACAGACGAGACATTTCAGAAACTGGAGTCTGCAGGCTCCAGATCTCAAAACTGAATTATCTTCTCAAAAGTTTCACTTCAAAAGGTAGGATATTAATCTTTTAATCTGACCTGCATCTGGAAACTGTAATTTAGTTGTTTTTTAAATTATTTTGCAAATAAGATGGCATTGGTCAGCAATAGTCATAATAAATGTTGTTGTATACTGAGTGCCATGCTACAGTGGTGCAAATAGTACGCAGGGCAGTTTCACGTAATCATGCAAGCATTCAGCAGAGGGAGCCTCATTCAAGAAAAAAAGTCCCATCTTTAATTTGGTTAGTTCAATAGTGGGGAGAAGGCCTTTTGTGGTGTAAAGGTAGTGTTCCTCCCTCTGAGCCAGAAGACCTAGATTCTTGTCCCACCGGCTCCAGAGGTGTGTCTTAAAATGCCTGATCAGTTTGATGAAAATAATACTTAACATTGGGTGATTGGATACTGGTTTGCAGTGTGGAATGACACCAACAGTATGGGTTGTAATTCCCACACTGTCTGAGGTTACCATGAAGGACCCTCAAGCAAGGAGAAGTGACCCTTAGGTTAAACCACTATCAGTCATCACTCACTCTCTCTCTCGCTCTCTCTCTGTATTGAGAGAGTAGCCTATGGCCTGATAGGACTATGGTGACTTTATCTAATATTCTTTGATAAAGAATGTTTACAGAGTCTGTGAGGTAAGGAACACATTAAATTTGTTTGAGATTCATTTTACTGTGCTTGAACTTGGCATGAAGCTGTAAGAGAGAGCAGGATAGAGTGATATTCCATGCCAAATAGAAGGCATAGAATTGAGATAAGGAAACAATTTCAGGACGCAACCTGTAACTAGTGGAAGATTGACAGGTGGGACAGGTCACAAGGACGGTGCTGAGCTGGAAGGTTGGAACCAGGGAGAGGGGAAATGAGGAAACTGGTGAAGTCCACAATGATGCCATGGGGTTGAAGGGTCATGAGGTGGAAGAGGAGGCGTTCTTCCTCCAGGCGTCAGGTGGTAAGGGAGTGGCGAAGGAAGAGGCCCAGGACCTGTATGTCCTTGGCAGAGTGGGTTGATTGGTGTGGGTGTTCTGGAGATGTTCTCTGAAGCGCTCTGCGAGAAGACGCCCGGTCTCCCCAATGTAGAGGAGACCGTATCGGGAGCAACAGATGCAGTAAATGACATGTGTGGAAGTGCAGGTTAATCTTTGATGGATGTGGAAGGCTCCTTTCTGGCCTTGGACAGGGGTGAGGAGGGAGGTGTGAGCACGGTTTTGTAATTCCTGTGGTGGCAGGGAAAGGTGCTAGGAGGGGAAAGTGAGTTGTTAGAGGGCGTGGACCTGACCAGGTAGTTGTGAAAGGAACAGTCTTTACAGAAAGTGGATAGGGGTGGGAGGGAAATATATCTCTGGTGGTAGGGTCTACTTGTAGGTGGCAGAAATGGTGGAGGATGATGCAATGTATATGGAGGTTAAAGAGGTGGAAGGTGAGGACCAGGGGGTCTTGTCCTTGTTACGGTTGGAGGATGGGGTTCGAGGGCCGAGGTGCGGACCATGGATGAGATGCACTGGAGGGCATCATCAACCACGTGGGAGGGAAAATTGTGATCTTTAAAAAAGTAGGCCATCTGGTGTGTTCTGTGGTGGAACTGGTCCTCCTGGGAACAGATGTGGCGGAGGCGGAGGAATCAGGAGTAAGGGATAGCATTTTTGCAGGAGGCAGAGTGGGAGGCGATGTAATCCAGGTAGCTGTGGGAGTGAACTGGTTGAACTGGCCCTCCCCCCCACCCCCGGTTCTCACCTTCCACCCCCACCAACCTCCATATACAATGCATCATCCCACCTACAAATGGACCCCACCACCAGAGATATATTTCCTTCCCCACCCCTATCCACTTTCCGTAAATACCGTTTCCTCCATGACTATCAGGTCAGGTCCACACAACCCACCCTCCCCTCCTGGCACCTTCCCCTGCCACCGCAGGAATTGCAAAAGCAGGAAGTATAGATGGAATCAATAGATGGAAGGCTGGTTTGTGTGAGAGACTGGGCTGTGTTCACAACTCTCTGTACTTTCTTGGTTCCCTTGTGAGAGAGTTGAGGATCAGACAGCATCCTCTCCGAATAAGGGGTCACCCATTTAATATAAAGGAGAGGAGGAATTTCCTCTCTCAGAGGATAGTGATTCTGTAGAACTATTCATTTGTGGGTAGTTAAATATATTCAAGGCTGAGATAGACAAAGTTTTAGTTAATAAAAGATCAAGGGTTGTTGGGAAAAGGCAGGAAAGTGCAGTTGAGGATTAGCAGATCAGCCATAATCTCATTGACTGAGCAGATTCAGTGGGCCGAATGGTTAAATTCTGCTGCTTCATGCTTTGGTCTCTTTGTTCAGACCTTGGCATAGAAGTATGGGACATCCACTGTAATAGAGTCATTGAGTCATATAGCATGGAAACAGACCCTTCAGTCCAACCAGTCAGAGACCCGGGTTCAATTCCCGCCTCAGGCGACTGACTGTGTGGAGTTTGTACGTTCTCCCCCTGTCTGCGTGGGTTTCCTCCAGTGCTTCGGCTTCCTCCCACAGTCCAAAGATGTGCAGGTCAGGTGAATTGGCCATGTTAAATTGCCCGTAGTGTTAGGTAAGGGGTAAATGTGGGGCTATGGGTGGGTTGCGCTTCGGCGGGGCGGTGTGGACTTGTTGGGCCGAAGGGCCTGTTTCCACACTGTAAGTAATCTAATCTAATCTAATCTAAACTAGTCCCATCTGCCTGCATTTAAGACCATAAGAAATAGAGTGGAAGTAAGGCCATTCGGCCCATCAAGTCCACTCCATCATTCAATCATGGCTGATGGGCATTTCAACGCCACTTACTCGCACTCCGTATCCCTTAATTCCTTGCGAGATTAAGAATTTATCAATGTCTGCCTTGAAGACATTTAATGTCACGACCTCCAGTGCGCACCGTGGCAATGAATTCCACAGGCCCACCACTCTCTGGCTGAAGAAATGTTTACTGCTCATATCCGTTCTATATTGACCCCCTCTAATTCTAAGGTTGTGTCCAAGGGTCCTAATATCCCCGCCTGACGGAAACAATGTCCCAGCGTCCACCCTTTCTAAGCCATGAACTATCTTATAAGTTTCTATTAGATCTCCCCTCAATCTTCTAAATTCTAATGAATACAATCTCAGGATCCTCAGTCGTTCATTGTATGTTAGGCCTACCATTCCAGGGATCATCCGTGTGAATCTCCACTGGACACGTTCCAGTGCCAGTATGTCCGTCCTGAGGTGTGGGGCCTAAAACTGGACACAATATTCTAAATGGGGCCTAACCAGAGCTTTATAAAGTCTCAGTAGCACATTGCTGCTTTTACATTCCAACCCTCTTGAGGTAAATGACAACATTACATTTGCTTTCTTAATGGTGGACTCAGCCTGCAAGTCAATCTTTAGACAATCCTGTACTAGCACTCCCAGATCCCTTTGTACTTTGGCTTTATGAATTTTCTCACCGTTTAGAAAATAGTTCATGTATGTCTTCATTTTTCCAAAGTGCAAGATCTCGCATTTGCTCACATTGAATTTCATCAGCCATTTCTTGGACCACTCTCCTAAACTGTCTAAATCTTTCTGCAGGAGAAAGTGAGGACTGCAGATGCTGGAGATCAGAGCTGAAAAATGTGTTGCTGGAAAAGCACAGCAGGTCAGGCAGCATCCAAGGAGCAGGAGAATCGACGTTTCGGGCATAAGCCCTTCTGCAGGAAAGGCTTATGCCCAAAACGTCGATTCTCCTGCTCCTTGGATGATGCCTGACCTGCTAAATCTTTCTGCAGCCTCCCCACCTCCTCAGAACTATCTGCCTAACTTTATATCATCAGCGAACTTTGCCAGAATGCCCCCAGTTCCTTCATCCGGATCATTAATATATAAAGTGAACAGTTGCAGCCCCAACACTGAACCCTGAGGGACACTGCTTGTCACCGGCTGCCAATCCGAAAAAGAACCCAACTCTCTGCCTTCTGTCAGACAGCCAATCCTCAATCCATGCCAGTAGCTCACATCAAGCACCATGGGCCCTCACTTTACTCAGCAGCCTCCTGTGAGGCACCTTATCAAAGGCCTTTTGAAAGTCTAGATAGATAACATCCACTGGCTTTCCCTGGTCTAACCTACTTGTTACCTCTTCAAAGAATTCTAACAGGTTTGTCAGGCACAACCTTCCCTTACGACATCCATGCTGACTTGTCTAATCTGACCCTGCACTTCCAAGAATTTAGAAATCTCATCCTTCATGATGGATTTTAGAATTTTACCTACAATCGAGGTTAGGCTAATCGGTCTATAATTTTCCATCTTTTGTCTTAACCCTTTTTTGAACAAGGCGATTACAACAGCAATTTTACAGTCATCTGGGATTTTCCCTGACTCCAGTGATTTTTGAAAGATTACACCTCCACTATTTCTTCAGCCACCTCCCTCAGAACTCTAGGATATACCCCATCCGGGCCTGGAGATTTATCAATTTTTAGACCTTTTAGCTTTTCAAATACTTTCTCTTTTGTAGTGGCTACCATACTCAACTCTGCCCCTTGACGCTCCTTAATTGTTGGGATATTACTCATGTCTTCTACTGTGAAGACTGACACACAGTATTCATTAAGTTCTTCAGCTATTTCCTTATCTCCCATCACTGGCCTTCCTGCATCAATTTGGAATGGCCAATCTCTAGTTTTGTCTCTCATTTGTTTCTTATGTGTTGAAAGAAACTTTTACTATCATTTCTAATATGATTGACTAGCTTACCTTCATGTTTGATCCTCTTCTTCCTTATTTCTCTTTTTGTTGTCCTCTGTTTGTTTTTGTCATCTTCCCAATCTTCTGATTTCCCAGTGCTCTTGGCCACTTTATAGGTTCTCTCTTTTTCTATGATACATTTCCTAACCTCCTTTGTCAGCTATGGTTGTCTATCCCCACCCCTTGGGTAATCTTTCTTTTCTTTGGAATGAACCTCTGTACTGTGTCCTCAATTACACCCAGAAATTCCTGCCATTGTTGCTCTACTGTCTTCCCCACTAGGCTCTGCTTCCAGTTGATTTTCGTCAGTTCCTTTCTCATGCCCCTGTAATTAGTTTTATTTAACTGTAACACGATTACATCCGATTTTGCCTTCTCTCTTTCAAACTGCAGACTGAACTCTACCTCCTAAGTTTTCCATGACTTTAAGATCTTTTGTAAAGTCTGGCTCGTTACATCGCATTAAGTCCAGAATAGCCGACTGCTTTGTGGGCTCCATCACAAGCTGTTCCAAAAAGCCATCCTGCAAGCATTCCATGAATTCGCTTTGTTTGGATCCACTGGCAACATTATTCACCCAGTTCATTTGCATATTGAAGTCCCCCATGATCACCGTGACCTTACCTTTCTGACATGCCCTATTTCCTGGTACATATTGCGCCCCTGGTCCTGACCACTGCTGGGAGGTCTGTACATAACTCCCATTATGTTTTTTTTGCCTTTGTGGTTCCTCAACTCCACCCACACAGACTCCACATCATCTGACCCTATGTCATTCAGTGCCATAGATTTAATTTCATTCTTAACTAACAAGGCAACCCTGCCCCCCTCTGCCCACCTCCCTGTCTTTTCAATAAGTTGTAAATCCTTGGATGTTTAACTGCCAGTCCTGAACCCTCTGCAACCATGTCTTTGTGATGCCTCCCACATCTTAATAATTTACGATGATTTGTGCTGTTAATCCATCTACTTTGTTCCGAATACTATGAGCATCCAGGTAAAGTACCTTAATGCTAATTTTCTTATCCTCATGATTTCCACCATCTTTAGTAATATGTCCTGAGTTATCTTGCCTTTTTGCTTCAGTCCTAGTCTGCCTTGAACTTAAATCCTGCACATATACTAACCTGCTGCTTATCTTTCTACTTGACTCCATACTCCCTGTTGGTTTCGCTGTTCATCCCTCCTGACTCATAAGTTTAAAGTCCTAGTAACCACCCTATTTATCCTTTTTGCCAGAACACTAGTTCCAGATTGGTTCAGGTGGAGACTGTCCCATATTCCTCCAAATGTTTCCTATTCATGTACTTATCTAAATGTTTTTTAAATCTTGTAACTGTAGCCTCATCCACCACTTCCTCTGAAAGATCATTCCACACATGAATCACTCTCTGTCTAAAAAAAAATGTCTCGTGTATTTTTTGAATCTTTCTCCTCTCACCTTCAAATATGCCCATAGGTTTGAAACGCCCAACCCTACAGGTGCCATCCACCTTAACTATACCATTCATGTTTTGTGAACTTCTATAGGGTAACCTCTCAACCTGCCATGCTCCAGTGAAAAAAGCCGTAGCCTATCCAGCCTCTCCTTATAACTCAAACCCTCCATTCCTAGCAACACCCTGATAAATCTCTTCTTGAAGCCTTTCCAGCTTAATAATATCCTTCTGATAACAGGGAGACCAGACCTGGACACAGTACTCCAGTAGAAGAAGCCTCACCAATGTTCTGCACAACCTCAATATTACATCCCAACTCCTATATTCAAAGTTCCGAGCAATGACGGCAAGCATGCTAAATGCCTTCTTAACCACCTTATCTATATGTGATGCAAACTTGAAAGAATTATGTACCTGAACCCCTAGGTCTATCTGTTCTAGAACACTTCCCAAAGCCCTACTTTTAATTGTATAAACCTTGTCTTTGTTTGATCAAAATGCAATATCTCGCATTTGTCCAAACTAAACTCAATTTGCCACTCTTCTGCCAATTGACTGTTTATTTTTTTTTTCCCTGGAACATCCTTTGTGTTTATACCAAGCATCACCATTCTCAATTTGAATCACTGTACTCTTGAACACATTTTTGCTAACTTTTTAGAATAAAGAGTGTTGTTGAGGGTTTCATTTACAGGATGTAGATGTTGCTAACCCATACCTAACTGCATGTAAGGTGGACCAGCACATTTCTATTCCTAAAAGGCATTAATTGAACAAGATGGGTTTGTCATCATGGTCACTGCTACTGCAAATAGCTTTATGAACATAATTCAAATCTCACTAGCTGCCTTGGGGCAATTTGAAACCACCTCCCTAGTGTATTATCCTAAACTTCTCCGATTACTAATCTCATGACATCACCACTGTACCACCAACTCCTTATCTAGTCTGTCCATATCTTAAAATGAAGACCAAGAACATAATCTGAAAATTTTCATAAGCCATATAGTAGCTAGTGCTAGAATCCCTAGCAAGACTGGAGTCAGTAGAGTCAATAGATACTCTCTGCTAGTTAGAGAAATACACAAAGGAAGATAGTTATGGTTATTGGGGGCCAGTCATCTCATCTCCAGGGCATCTCTGCAGGAAGGGTAGGTGTAAGCCCATGTGGAGCATATGTGTTAGAATGGATTCATTTGGTTAATTGATTGGTTTGTCAGCTGTAAATATTTTGTAGTACTTCATAATAAGCATTTCTTCTTAAAAGTACCAAATAATATTGGTAATTTTACATTCCAGAGTTTCAAGAGTTTTAAAAAAATCATGCAAGAAGATTTTTGGTATTTTGAATCCACTGGAAAAATAGTTATTTGTTCTGTTTTCTGGAGGGTGTGTCTTGATCAGAAATGGAAATGATGGAATTTTTGAAGTACATGGAGAGGCCGGTGTGCCTGTGCGAGCACTCTGAAAGAGCTATCCAATAACCTCCATTCGACATCCTCTCTGAAATTCTCATCTGTTAAAGGTATTTATCCACTTCCTTTTTAAATATGCTGCTGCCACTGTTGTTTCTGCAGACGTATTTCATATCATAATGTTTCTTGAATTAAAAAATGAACCTAACCCTTTGCAATGTAGTTTTACTGATCTTAGATATGCACCTACCCTTCAACAACTGGTAGAATAGCTTTTACCTGTTTAGCTTATCAAACTCATCATTATCTATTTTTGTTTCCATTTACTGACAAGGAAAAAATGAATGATGGGCAGTTTCTAATGAAAAATATTTAGTATTTGAAGCTTAATGATATAATGTGAAAATTTATTAATGTTACTGTACTTATAGATAGAACAAAATCTCTGCAATTTACAGTCATGCTTGAAATCTAAAGAAATATTTAAATCTACTTTTTTTATTTGTATAATCACAAGAAGAAATTTGCACACATTAGAATGATTCTCAAGAAATTTGAGTATTCATTTTATAAAACAGCACCAAACAGAAGTTCAGAATGACAGAACAATCTTAAATTGATTAGGCTGACCTTTCAGTGCATGTGTTTTTCATGGGAATAGACAGCACTACACTCTTGGTCTATGTCATGTGCCTGAAAACATTGGAGTGACTGAGAAGAAAAAAAGAAAGAAGTAGCTCATAGGATGATTCTCAATCCACTGAAGGATTTGGATAAATTGAAAAACTCTGCTTAATGCCTAAAATTACTAAGGTTGAAATCAATAAAGATTTCACTGATGTGAAATTTCACCTGGATATTTGATGTGACATAAGCGGACTAGAGGTTTCAGTAATAGGAAGATGCTGAATAGGTTGGGGCTTTTTTCCCTAGAACATTAAGGCTGAGGGATGACTTTAAAGAGGGACATGGATCGGGTGAATAGCCAAGGGTAGGGGTGTTCAAAATCAGAGGCCATAGGTTGAAGGTGAAAGGGGAAAGACTTAAAAGGACCTGAGGGGTAATATTTTCATGCAAAGGTGATGTGTGTATAGACTGAACTACAAGAGAAAGTGCTGGAGGCAGACACAATTACAACTTTAAAAGACTTCTGGATGAGTATTTGAACAGGAAGGGTTCAGAGAGATTTGGGCCAAATGCTGGCAAAAGGGACTAGGTCAAATTGAGGTGTCTGGTCGGTGCAGATGAGTTGGACCAAAGGGTCTGTTTTTGTGTTGTATGACTTGATGGCTCTTTGACTGGTTTTCCTGCTGGCCTAATTATAATGGACACTTTTGGAATGCGCTCCACTCAGCACAGAGATGGACAATCAGGATCATAAAAATGTTTGCCATGGGTAAGCTAGTAAGAGTCTTCTCTCTAAATCACAGGTGATTGATTTAAACCCCATTCTGATGATTGAATATGGCATCTAAGTTGAAATTCCAGAGCAGACGTAAGGAAGCACTGCACTGTCAGGGTGCCAATTTTTAAATGAGGCATTAAACCAAGGTCTTCAGTATACCCTAAAAAAGTACCATGATGCAACTGTGAAGGACTTGTAACTTCTACAGTGTCCTGATAATAATGATTCTATAACCAACACCAGTATAAGAGATTATCTTGACTTTTTAACATTACTCTTTGAAGGCATTGCTGTGTGGAAATTGGCTACTGTATTTCCGACAATAAAGAATGACTACAATTCAGAAATTATTAAATTAACTACAAAGTATTTTGGAACGTGCTCTAGGTAGTGAAATGCACTGTATTATTTCAAATCTCTCTTTCTTTTAAAGGCAGTAGTTTCTTAAAAAAGGTACACTCAAAGCCTTATGAGAGAGCCAGAATATCTTTGCTGAATTAAACTGAACACAGCTCCTAGCAATAAACTTAAAACAATGAACTTATATGAGGTGGTAGCTGATGTATTCATGATCTGCCACTATCACACTGTAATACTTATGTTAATTTCCATAACATGAGTATTTGCTTAATGCCTCTGTCTCCGTCTCTAATTTCTTCGTTTAACAAATTGTGAAAGCTTTTAAAGTCTATTAAAAAAAAAACTTTCTTGCCAGTTTACTCCACTTTCTCACTCTTAGGTAAGTAAAGAAATCAAATCGAAGGAAATTGGAAAACTCTAGTATCTTAGGGAAACAGGTGTTATATATTTTTTGTGCGGATGACATTACTTTATACAAGTGGATTCTTTCATTCTGAAGTACAAGCTCTGTGGCAGGTATGGAAGTGAATGTCACTTCCACCTGTTAGTTGTCTCTCGTATGATCATATGGTTGTCAGCTGTGCGTTCTGCAGAAAGATCACGGTGAATCTCGTGGTGGTAGGTAGAAGTTAACAGCCCCACTGTTACCTCACCGTATGGAAAATCCTGGCGCTATATTTCATCAGGCATGAACAGACATTCATTCACTGCAGACCAAGAGCTGCACGCACGCTCTTGAGGTTGACACCTGCAGCTAAAAATGCTGACCTTCCACTCTTCCTTGAACCCTCTGCTTCCCTCACCCAAACAAACTTCCACATGTGGTCATTTATTCATCCATACCCACAATGCTCCTGCAGCAGGCAGTACCTTTGCTGCATCTGGGAGTGAAAAACAAGGCAGGTAGGGAACTTAATTTGGTGAAAGACCAAAAGCTTCAGATTCACAAAGGAGGAATGAAATTTTGCAAATAGCTTCTTAGAATCTTAAGGCAGGTTGAGTTTCCTGTCAGCCATTGGAAGACTGATTCACCGGAATTGAGATCCCCTTCCCAACTAAGTACTATACAAGTAAGCAACACATGCTTCATATTCATAACTGCATAGAAATGGTGTACAACAAGTGAGGAGTCATCTTCCTTGAAGTTGGAATGAGTACCAGTTGCTTTGTCTTCTTTGGGGAGAGTCCATCTATGACACGTCATGATTAAGATTGGGTGGCAGTAGATTGTGCATGGGGCATGGAGAATGATTGAGTGAAATTGGTGGAGTATAATGGATAAAGGCCAAGGAGATTGATGAAGGGTGGCAGTCTGTCTGGAGAAAAGAGGCAGGGTGACTAGTAATGGGCGGACGAGCCAGAGGTTTAGCTGCAGGCCTCCACTATGATGGCCCAAGAGGTAAAAGGAATAAATGCTTTTCAGTTGTCCCTTAAAAATGACACCAGAAACTTTGACCACATAAGGTAACATTACAGACAACAGCTTCTGGCCCATTCCAGCCACAAAATGTGCTGTGTTCCTCAAGCATGCACATGTAATGAACTAATTACTGCATAATCTTGAATAAGAGGGCATAGATATAGAGTGGGAGGAGGTCGGTTCAAAACTGAGTTGAGGAGAAACTACTTCCCTCGGAGGGTTGTGAATCTGTGGAACTCACTGACCCAGAGTGCAGTGGAGGCAGAATCAACCAACAGATTCATGAAAGAAATAGGTACGTTTTTGATGGAAAAGCAGCATAAAGGGCTATGTGAATAGGCTGGAAAGTGTGGTTGAGACCAGGTTCAGATCAATCATGATCATGTTAAATGGCAGAATGGGCTTGAAGAAGGGCTGAATTGTCTACTCCCACTCCTAATTCCTATGTTTCTATAACAGTGCCCCCAACACCCTGAGTGGAAGTGACATTCACTTTCACCTTCCTGTTGAATGTGTATTCCAGAATGCAATATTCTGCCTAGTGCTTAAAATGCCTACACCATACTTGTAGCTTTAGCTTACGAATCTCTGGACAGTTTATTTTTTCACTGAATCTACACCCAAGCTTAACTAATCAATCATAGTGAATATCATCAATAAACAGATATACATAATTTATCAGAATTGGAAGCCTGGGTCAGAGGAAGTCCAGATATATTTTTGTGCATCAAGAGAAACATTGCTGTTTGTGGCTCACAGTTGCCTGTGTCTCCAGTGGCCAGGACCCTACTTGAGATTTGAGACTTTAAAGTCCTCAGTCAAACCCTCATTTAAAATGACATATGTCCTAATGACATTGCCAGACCATGACGTACCATCTAAGTTTGGACTGTTCTGTGTGAGGCCTTTGAAAATCAAACAAATTAACATGTCAGTGAAGGAGTTTGTTGATTGTAGCACAAGTTTCTCTGCTCACATTGAGCCATCCAAGCCGCAGAGGGAAGTTAAAATCAAATTATATTGTTGCTTCTAGATGTGAACCAGGAAAGTACTCTCACCTTATTTTTATGAGTGGCAATTGACAGCTAAACCACAAAAGTTCCCCATACTCTATTCCTAAATTTAAACAAAATCAACTCTGTTTCTAGCCTCAAGTTGCTTGAATGTGTTGAAGAAGTAAGCAATAAATACCCAGTGACAATGAAAGGTTATTGCAAACTTAACTCTGACATCCTTTGTGTTGGTTTGCCATTCCTGAGCCACTGTCTGATTTTATGTTTGAGATGTCCCTGCAATTACTGAGAAGGTTTGTCTCAAGTTTTACAATAATCTTTTTTTTATTACATTGTCAATGGCCATAATTAAATTGCTTAACATTTAATCTGCTTTCAGACATTCATTACAGCAGGTATTCTGTGTCACTCTGTAAAGCAAAATAATCATTCCTTAAAAAGAGAATAAGATCATTCATGCATTAAGAAAGTTCAGAAAGGGACAGGAGGGATGATACTCCTGGTACTTAAACCATTAGATTAAGAGATGAAACTCAGATGTGTTTTATTTGATTAAAGATTGAGTGGAAACATAATATACATCTCAAAACATCCAGAGGCATGCAGTAATATTGGTGCACACGGGCTCTTTAACTTGAATTGTGATCAGAGGGGAAACTCAATAAGCCTCACACAAGATGTTACCAGATGTGAGAAGTTATGTTCCCCACAGAACAAAAGGTGAAAGAAGCCACATCAGATATGATAATGCCTTGAGTTTAAAATTGTCTTTTTTTTAAACCTCTCTATATCTCCTCCAGTGCTACATCTTCTGATTTCTGCATTCTTCTAAATTTGGACTTTTACTCATATCCAGTTTTAATCACACTAACATTGGATGCTATGGCTTCAGTTGCTTTGTCCCTAAGCTGTAGAGTCTGTCTAAACCTTCACACCCTCCCCCCCACCCCACCCCCACCCCTTTCCACCTTTAAATTATTCCTTTAAACATACCTCTATGACCAAGTTTTTACTCACTGTGCTAATACTTCCTGACATGACTGTCTGTCAACATTTTTGATAATTGTTCCAAATTGCCTTGAGAGGTTTTGTTATATCAGTGAAAGTTATTGTAGTTGGTGAATGAATCAGATGGTCCTTTTTCATTTCATCAGTTAACATTATTGCTCAAAAAACCTTTATCAAACAATACCTCTTTCTCCTCAACCAATGGCTACATGTGAGGACAGTGTGATTGTCCTTAACATGAAGGGTGCTTTTGATTGAACAATGCATCAAGAATTACAAATAAAGTTGAAGTCAATGGGGGTCAGTGACAAAGACTCTCCAATGATTGAATTCCTAGGTCAATGGAAAATGGTTATGGTTGTTGGAGACCTATCAACGTGGCCATAAGGACATCACTGTAGCAGTTCTTCAACCACGTTCGGCTGCTTCACCAATGACCTTCTCTCCATCAGAAGTTTGGTTTCATTTGCAACTCCTTAGACAACGAAACCGTTGGTGTCAGGATCAGAAAGACAACATTGGCCAACATTTAGGATTGGGCTGATAAGTGGCACAGACCATTTACACAACATTAGTGCTAGGCAATGGCCATCTCCAACAAAGAGAGAGAATCTAATTCCTTTCCTTGATGTCTTAATGATATTAGCATAACTGAAAAATCACTGTCAAGTCCTGGTGCTAGAGAGGAGTGTGTCACCTTTGACCAATACTGAATTTACTGTGAGGAGTAACTGAGCAACTCATCCTGACTCACCAAAACATTTATACCTTAACAAGGCATTAGTCAGAAATATGGTGGAATACTCTCCACTTGCAAGGATAAGTGCATAAATTCAGAAAGTTCAACATCACACAGAATAATTTGGCTCTCTTAATAAACATTCCATCCATCATCAACTTAAACATTCACTCCCCTCCACATGTGATGCACAATAGCAGCAGTGTCAACCGTCTATAGAATTCACAGCAGCAACTTTCCAAGTCTCCTTTGACAATGTCTTCAAAACACGTGGCTTCTATCATCCAAACAAATGATGGTGGCAGATGCTTGGGGACATCACCACTTGCAAGTTTTCTTCCAAGTCACAAACCATCCTGACAGAAATATTATATTATCTACCACCAATGGATCAAAATCATGGATCTCCCTTCTTGACAGTACTGTGACCTGTGGCAATTCGCTTCACATTTTGGAGAAGACTGCATCTCTTTGCCATGGAAACATAGTCGAGTAAGGAATCAACACTATCCAAATAGGAGAGAAAATGTATAAGCCTTCTTAGCATTTTCACCATTCTGATTGGAAACTAATGCAAACCTTAAACCATGGTATCATGGATTTGCAAAATTTCCATCACCAACACAGGATACAAGTCAATACCTGCCAGAACTACAGGTATTTTCTCACCAATAGTCTAGACCTTTGAGGAATCTCATGGAATTGGACAATGCATTTTAATTCAACTTTATTCTCAAAATCTTTCAATTGATTTATTCATCTACAAATACTGACAAAGCTATTTTGATCACTCATTTTTTTTCTTTTTAATTATTTCCCATTCCTTTATTTCCTAACCCTGTTGACATAGAGTCACTGAGTCACAGGGAGGTACAGCACGGAAACAGACCCTTCGGTCCAACTCGTTCATGCCGACGAGATATCCTAACCCAATCTAGTCCCATTTGCCAGCACTTGGCCCATATCCCTCTAAACCCTTCCTATTCATATACCTATCCAGATGCCTTTTAAATGTTGCAATTGTACTAGCCTCCCCCATTTCCTCTGGCAGCTCATTACATACACGCACCACCCTCTGCATGAAAACGTTGACCCTTAGGTCCCCTTTATATCTTTCCCTCTAATGCCCTAAACCTATGCCTTCTAATTCTGGACCCCCCCCCCCCCCCCCCCCCCCCTCCCAGGGAAAAGACCTTATCTATTTATCCTATCCATTCCCCTCATGATTTTATAAACCTCTATAAGGTCATCCCTCAACCTCCGATGCTCCAGAGAAAACAGCCCCAGCCTAGTCATCCTCTCCCTATATCTCAAATCCTCCAACCCTGGCAACATCCCTGTAAATCTTTTCTGAATCCTTTCAAGTTTCACAACAGGACATCACAACCAGACAAAAGGGATGACAGGCGTCAGTTTTCCACTAGCACTTGATCAAATGGTCAATACATGGGCGGAGGCATTGACAAAAAGTCTCAAGAGAATATTTAACCACTGGAAAGCACTGTAAATTCAGACAAGCCCAGTCCTGTCCAATAGACATGGATTCTGAAGGGAGAGGTCCCCTCCATTGTGAAGCTTTCAGGAAATCAGGCAGCTTCTTTGAAAAGAGGGCTAATATTTCAGATCATTTGGCTTACAATTGCCATCATTTTCTGTTCCACATTGTATGGTATCAATCAAATAGAATATGGGGTGAGGGATTGAATCCAGAACTGCCTTGGGCTGGGCTACTGAAAGACCTAGGACTGTTGAAAACGCGGACTACAAAGAGTTGTTCTCTTACCTCACCTCTTCCAGAGATACAAAATCTTTCTCTTGGTATAAATCTCAAATTGTGTTAGTCCTGTATTTGTTTTCCCACAGCAAAGTTCCACCATGGACATTGAAATAATTACTTGCTCATATCCAGATGTCATGGCGGAGGGTTGGAGCACAATTTAAATGGTACGTAATTTCCTGGAAACATTGTATATTACTTTAAGTATTGGGTTAGATGTTGCTGAAGTAATGTTCAGAATCACTTAGTAATGTTGCACTCAATTAGTTAAATTAGTTACCACTTAAAAGACACATTTTCCTAGAAAATGAGTCATAAAAGAAGAGACAATATTTAGCATCCATTCTTTGAATGTAGGTGTTGCTGGCATGGCAGCATATAAATCTAATGATTAAAATAGAGATTGCTGGATAAGCTCAGCAGATCTGACAGCATCTGTGGAGTGAAATCAAAGTTAACGCTTTGGGTCAAGTGTCTCTTCCTCAGAACATCACACATTTTTCTCTTTGATTTACAGCATTTGCATTCTTTCTTTTTTTTATTATTCATGACTAGTTGTCCTTGCACAGATAATAGTGAGACTTCTCCTTGAATACTGCGGTCCATAGAGAGAAACTGTTCTGAATTTTAATTTTATTTTAGGTAAATGCGAGTTGCGTCATATTTTTTGTAGATTTTTCGCCCTGCGGCCTGATGAGTTTTCTCACAGTATCTGAACAAATTGTCTCATTAATTGTAAACCCCTCTTTATGGCACGCCTCTCAGCCATTCTTAGTCCCATCTTGGCAAGCGCTGTTCCTGAGACAACACACCACCCACCAGATATCCCAGGATTGACTGGCATCCCTGGCACAGGTGCCAATTTTAAAAGTCCATTGTGCACTCGGACAATCACAGTCAGCCTGGAGCTATCCTGCACAGTTCCTGGCATTTGCTCTGGGCATAGAAGACAACGGAAAACTAGTCTGCCACTTTGCAGGCAAGGAGCTGGGAGTCCTGCTGGATAGGGTGATGTGGAGTCCTCTTCCTCCAGGGCCGACAGAGAGGGCACGACATTAGACTAGACAATCTTTGTATGAGGTTGCTACTTGGTCTAAGCAGTCTGGAGGAATCCTTATCACCATAGGAACAAATTTATTTACCTTCATCATTCTGCCAGTGTAAATGGCACCAAGTCCTCTCTCATCTGCAAATTCACCCTATTTGCTGCTACTGTTCCCACCTCTAACCAAGGATCAAGCACTCTCCTCTGCAACACCTTCCCTCACCTGCTCTCGCCCATCAACCCACGACACCACTAACCTTACCTGCTCTCTGCATTACCAACTCACTCACTCATGGCACCTCCTTAATTGCAGCAAAAATAACTTTCATCTCCTGTCATATTTCCTAATCAGAAGTGGGGATGTTCCCCAATGATCGCAAAATGTTCAGCACTACTAATGGCTCCTTAGATACTGAAGTAGTCTATGTTCAAATGCAACAAGATTTGGACAATTGTTACTATCAGCAAATTTTGATTTTTCCCACATAAATTTAACTTTTTTCCACAACTAAATCATTTTTATAGATTGAGAGTAGTCTTGGATCGAGCACCAGTCAGAGCAGTACCCCACTATGAATAGCTGCCAAACTGAAAACGAGCTGTTTATTTCAACACTTCACTTCTGTTAATCAAATCTCGATCCACATTAGACTATTATCCACCATGTGCATTGTGTATAGGAGTTAGGAGGTTATGTTGTGGCTGTACAGCACATTGGTTTGGCCAGTTTTGAATACTGTATTCAATTCTGGTCTCCCTGCTGTAAGAAAGATGTTGTTAAACTTGAAAGGGTTCAGAAAAGATTTAAAAGAACGTTGCTAGAGATGGAGTGTTTGAGTTATAGGGACAGGATAAATAGGCCGGGGCTAGTTTCCCTGGGACATTGGAGACTGAGGGACAACCTTATAGAGGTTAATGGAATCATAAGGGGCGTGGATAGGGTAAATAGCCAAGGGTAAGGGAATACAAAACTAGTGGGCATAGGTTTAGGTTGAGAGGGAAAGATTTAAAACGGCCTTAGGGGCAAATTATTCACACAGAGGGTGATGCATGTATGGAATGAGCTACCAGTGGAAATGGTGGAGGCTGGTAAAATTACAATACTTAAAAGGCATCTGGATGGGTAAATGAAAGAAAGGATTGAGACGGATGTGGGCCAAATGCTGGCAAATGAGACGAGATTTATTTAGGATATCTGGTCAACATGGACAAGTTAGACCGAAGATTCTGTTTCTGTGCTGTAAATCTTTATGACTCTATGACTAATTCCATATCATCAAATTTTATTTACTAACCTTCTGTGTGAGACAGTGCCCAAAAGCATTCTGAAAATCCAAATAAGCGACATGCACTGGTTCTCCTTTATCAATGCTATTCTCAAAAAGTTCCAGAAGTTTGTCAAATATGATTTCTATTTTATAAATCCATATTGGCTCTGACCACTTTTACAATTTTTTTTCTAAATTCTGATTTAAAAAATATTTTAACCTTTTCCCTATTATTGACGCATGACCCCCTCCTGAAAAAGTAGGATGACATTTGCTACATCTGAATCTGCAGGATCCCTGCATAGTCCATTGAAGCTTGTAAGATAATCACCAATGCATCAACACTCTTTATAGTCACCTGCTTCAACAATCCAGGATGGCGATTATCAGGTCCTAGGAATTTATCAACTTCCAGCGCTATCAATTTCTCCAGTATAATCTTTTTATTTATGCTAATTTCCTTCAAAATTCTCATTTTCACCATTCATTTAGATCTCTAGTTCTGAGAGTTTCAGTCAAAACAGGCACAAAGTAATCATTTAGCTTCTCTGCCATTTCTCTAGTCTCCACTATAAATTTTCCTGACTCTGGAATGGACCCACATTCATTTTCTCCAAATGTTTCCTTTTTACATACCTGGAGAAGTTTTTACAGTCCATTTTACGTTTTTTTGCTAGACTACACTCGTATTTCATTTTCACTTTCCTTGTCAGTTTATTTGTCTTCCTTTGTTGTATTCTATAAACCTCCCAATCCTCAGAGTGACTACTATTTTTGGTAACTACTTTGGTTGTGTTTTTAACCTCATGTAATTCTGAGCATCCCTTTGATAGTCCTTGTTGACTGTCCTTTTTTGGATTTTTTTCACTTTGGAGGAATGTATAGCTGCTATAGGACATGCAATAAGTCTTTATAGACTATCCATTGCCTACATACAGTAATGCTATTTCATGTGTTTTCCCAATCCACTTCAGCTAATTTGTGCTTCATGCCTTTATAATTTCCCTTTTCAAACTTAACACTCTTCCTTCAGAATGAATTGCCTCACTTGCAATCATAACATCAAATTCTATCATATTGCGCTCACTCACCCCTTAAGGTTCTTTTACAATAAGCTTGTTGATTAACCCTTTCCAATTGCATACTACTTGGTCTAAAATAACACATTCACCAGTTGGCTCCTCAGCATACTGCTCATGAAGGGTCTAATTAGCTCAGTTGGCTGGATAGCTGATTTGTGATGCTGACAGCGTGGGTTCAATTCCCACATTTCTTAACTTCTCCCCTTACCTGAGGTGTGGTGAAACCACCACTAGTTATGTCCCTCCAATGAGTAGGACTATGGGGTTGTTACATTAAATAGCTGCAGTCCCAGCACTGATTTCTGTGAAACCCACTGATCACAGGTTGCCAACCTGATAAAGAACCTCTTATCGCTGATTGCTATTTCCTGCCCATTCATTATCCATACCAATATACCACCTCCAACAACATGAACTCTTACCTTATGACTTAACTCTCTGTGAGGAACCTTATTGATGCATTCTGGAACACATCTACTGGTCCTCTCTACCTGTTCTGGTTGAAACGTCTTTGAAAATCTCTCATAAATTAGACAATATTTCCCTTTCATGAAGTCATGCTGACTCTGCTTGATGAGATTATGATTTTCCAAGAGAGACCTTAACTATGAATTTTACACATCAATCCACTTTCAAAGCATAGTCTGTAATGATTGTAATGAGGTCAGCCAGGTGAACCTCACTGAATGAGTTCCCTGATTGGGCTGTTAATTGATCCAATCAGGGAGCACTAGCTGACAGATATAAACAGGAGTGTCGCAGGGAGTGGAGTGCATCATTTCTCCCTCCAACTCTATTTTGATTTAGTCCCTACCCTCCCCCTTCACTGTTTTGATCACACAGCACTGCCCTTTGATGTGAAGGGTAGTGTTTGTCACTGGCCACCCGGGTGTTTTCCTATCTTCCTGGTGGTGGAAATTGAATAAAAAATTTGTGCACTTTGTGTCCTTCACTGTGTTTCACACGTATACACACACACACCATGGGTGCTGGGGATAAAATAAGCACTACCGCACATCGGTGGTAGTGTGGGGGTTAAATAAAAAAAAATAAAAAAAGAAAGAAAAAAAAATAACCAGGAGATTGATTCATGCACTTTGTGTCTTTCACTGTGTCTCACACTTGCGCGCACACACACACACACAAAAAATGGGTGCTGGGGAAAAATAAGCACTACCGCACTTAGGTGGTAGTGTGGGGGTTAAAAAAAAAAGAAAAAATAAACAGGACTGTCGCAGGGAGTGGAGTGTATTATTTCCACCTCCAACTGTATTTTGATTTAATCCCTGCCCTCCCCTTCACAGTTTGATCACACAGCATTGCTTTTTGTGAAGGGCACTGTTTGGCACTGGCCACTCGGGAGTTTCCTTTCTTCCTGGTGGTGGAAATTGAATAAAGATTCGTACACCTTGTGTCTTTCACTGTGTCTCACACCTGCACACACACACCATGGGTGCTGGGGAAAAAATAAGCACTACTGCACTGAGGTGGTAGTGTGGGGGTAAAAAAAAGAAAAAAAAGAAAAAATAATAAACAGGAGTGTCGCAGGGAGTGGAGTGTATTATTTCCCCCTCCAACTCTATTTTGATTTAATCCCTGCCCTCCCCTTCACTGTTTGATCACACAGCATTGCCCTTTGATGTGAAGGGCAGTGCTTGTCACTGGCCACTCGGGTGTTTTCCTTTCTTCCTGGTGGTGGAAATTGAATAAAGATTCATGCATTTTGTGTCTCTCACTGTGTCTCACACCTGCACACACACACACCATGGGTGCTGGGGGAAAAAAGTATAATAAGCATTACCGCAGTTAGGCGGTGGTGTGGAGGTTAAAACAAATTTTAAAAAAAACAGGAGTGTCGCAGGGAGTGGAGTGCATTATTTCCCCCTCCAATTCTATTTTGATTTAGTCCCTGCCCTCCCCTTCACTGTTTGATCACACAGCATTGCCTTTTGTGAAGGGCACTGCTTGGCACTGGCCACTCGGGGGTTTCCTTTCTTCCTGGTGGTGGAAATTGAATAAAGATTCGTACACCTTGTGTTTCTCACTGTGTCTCACACCTGCACACACACACCATGGTTGCTGGGGAAAAAAATTTAAAAAATTAAAAAAAATAAACAGGAGTGTTAGCCGGTGGCTGGGTAGGCCATCCTACTGGTCGCCCCGAGAGCCAGAAGGTGGGTAGGTCGTTCTGAGCATTGTCATCCTGAGAAGGGGTGATCGGGACGGGCTGTCCTAGAGGTGGCTGGAAGGTATGTCAGAGCCGCCGAGAGCCAGAAGGCGCGTAGGGGCAGGCCGAGATCCAGAAGGCTTGAGGCTGCTCTGCACGCTGTTGTCTCAGGGGAAAGGGGACAGACTGTCCTAGAGGTGGCCGGAAGTTTTCAGGGTAGTCCGTGGGCCAGGCGGCACATCGGGGTGGGTGAGAGCCCAATGGTACGTAGGGGCAGACCAAGACCCGGAAGGCGGGTAGCCGTCCTCAGCGCTGTCACCCCGGGCAGGCACCGGGGTGGGCTATCCAAGAGGTGGTCGGAAGGTGCTGAGGGTGGTTAGCGAAGCCGGAAGGTTGGTAGGCCGTCCTGACCGCTGTCACCCCAGGCATGTACCGGGGCGGGCTGTCCTAGAGGTGGTCGAAAGGTGTGTCAGGGTGGACGGAGAACTGGAAGGTGCGTAGGGGCGGGCTGCCTTAGAGTGGCCGGAAGGTGGGAGGGACGGGGGTTGCTGGGTCTGTATTGTATGCACTGTTTTTTATGTAACTGGATTGTCTTTTTATGTACAAATGTCATTGTTGCTGTCTTGTCATGCTTGAAACTGGAATTTGGGGTTTGTCCTCATTTCCCTGTAAACTGGTTGAATGGTAGGGTTTAGGGCCTGGCTTTGCTGCTTCTCTCCCTTGTAAAATTGCTGTCTCTTGTATACAGCTGTAAATGTTAACTGTTTTTGTAAACTGTTTTGTAATTGTTTAACAAAATAAAAAAGATAAACAGGAGTGTTCGACATCCTGACACTTTGAGAGGTAGCTCTGAGGGAGCTGGATCAGTATTAAGGACTTTCCATGTGTATGTAGAAGGTGACTTGTGATGGCTTCTGGAGTTATTTCATACTCAAAACTTGGTTTTATTTCTCCTGTCTTCTAGTCTCCCCAGCAGCTGCTCAACTTCCTGTTACTAATTTTACTTCCTTCCAATTTGGGTTAGCCCTGAGGTACCCATCCCTCTAACAAGTGAGTTTAATCCACCCCAACATCATTAGCAAATCTCACAGTTGTGGATTTCAGTTTCAGTCCCATTAAGGTGTAACCCATCCAGCTTCTACAGGTCCCATCTGCCCCACTTCTGGTCTTAGTTCCTCAGAAGGTTCTGTACATAGTTCTTTGAAAGTTGCATCACGGGTAGACAGGGTGGTTAAGAAAATGTTCAGCACACTTGCCTTCATTGCTCAGACCATTCAGTATAGGAGTTGGGATATCATGTTGAGGTTGTACAGGATGTTGGTGAGGCCACTTTTGGAGTACTGTGTATAATTCTGGTCACCTTGCTATAGGAAGGATATTATTAATTTGGAGAGGGTTCAGAAAAGATTAACCAGGATGTTGCTGGAACTGGAGGTTTTGAGTTATAAGAGAGGCTGGATAGGCTGGGACATTTTTAACTGGAGGTTGAAGGGTGGCGTTATAGAGGTTTACAAAATCATGAGGGCACAGATAAGGTGAGTAGCAAAGGTGGGGCAGTTTAAACCCAGAGGACATAATTTAAAGATGACAGGAGAAAAATTTAAAAGGGATCTGAGGGGCAACATTTTCACACGGGGGCTGGTGTGTATATGGAATGAACTGCCAGAGAAAACGGTAGATGTAGGTACAGATACAACATTTAAAAAACAAGTACACGAATAGGAAATGTTTAGAAGGATATGGGACTCGTTTCATTTGGGAAACTAGATCAGCATGGACAAGTTGGATCAAAGAGTCTATTTCTTTGCTGTGTTACTCTATGACTCTATGCCTTACCTCCTGCACCAGTTCTTTAGCCACGTATTCAATCACTCAATTTTCCTGTTCTTATGCTCACTAGCATACGGCACTAGAAGTATTCCTGAGATCGCTCTTGAGATCCTGCTTCTTCACTTCCATCCTAAATCAGCCTTCAAGGTTTGATCCCTCTTCCTATCTGAGACACTGGTATCAATGTGGCCCACTACTTCGGACTGATTCACCTCCCCCAGAAAGATGTCCTGCAGCTATGTCATGGCGTCCTTGATCCTGCCACCAGGGAGGCAGCATACCATCCTGGAGACATATTTACTACCATAGAGACAGCTATCTGAACCCCTGACAATGGAATTCCTGATAACTATTGCTATTCCACTCTTCTCCCTCACTCCACTGTACAGCTGAGTCACCCTTGTGAAACTGCACTCCCAGGAGAACCATTACCCTCACCAGTTTCCAAAACGGAATAATGATTTGAAAGCACAATAGACTTAAGGGGCTCCTGTACTACTTGGCTGGTTCACTTAACTGCCTGGTCGTCATCTATTCCTTGCCTGGTTTTATGATTCTAAACTGCAGTGTGACCACCTCTCTGAACCTGCTCTCCATGTAATCCTGTGCTTCGTGTATGTACAGCAGTAAGCCCAGTCGCTGATCAAGTTCCAAACCCTGGGGCTCAAGCTTGTGCAACAATGACACGTCCAGCAGATGTATTTGTCTGGCTCATAAGGCATGTAATGGCTTCACACAGACTTCAGGAAGTACACTGCTCTTGGCTCTTCTGACACCTGCCATCCCTTCATTCAAAAAACTATTTATTAGACTTGGAATAAGTATGGACTTACTATTCAAATTTAACAAGCTATTTCTCCAAAAAAGAATAACGTTTAGAGACTTAGACACAAACCAAGTATCGGTCTGTTTCCACACTGTAGGGATTCCATGATTCTATAATGATCTAGCTTTCACTTTAAAGATCAGAAATATTGACCAAACCTCCTCACCAATAAGCTGCTTTCCCTGCACTCATGACATCAGGCTGTCATTGATTTCAGTACAAGTAGGCTTCTTGATCGATGTCTTATTTCATCACCTGCTCACTGCTTACTCTAGAGACTTCATTTCATGAAATAAACCTTAATTTAAACACTCTTTCTTTCTGCCACAAATTCCCAATTTGACCCAAATTCAGTTACTCATGCTGTGACAATTTCACTTCAGTAAAGTCTTCCTCACTCTAATTATAAGGCTTACTCTTGACTTCACTTGGTATCTATGATTAATTGAAAATCACTATAAATAATTCTGAACTTGAAATAGAGACACATCAGTCAACTGATTAAAATAGAGAGAGCGAGACTTCATTGGTCAACTATATGATCATGACTTAAGTTTCACTAGTAAGCTAGCTCTGAGTAGAGTATTGATTTGTATTATGATTATGATTGTTCTACTGCAAGAATATCAAAACTTACGACGCGTTTTATTCCCTGAATTCACTCCCATTCCTTAAATGCCAGATTGGCATCAATTCATAGTATTGGGATGCTTGTAGAAGGTGTCTCGTTGATGCATGTGTTAATGACATGTTAAATAGTGACAGCTTATTGAAAATTTATAGTTGATTAACATGGTATTGTACAAATTTGTTATGAGATCAACTAACCACATCTTACCTTCCAGAATACCTGAGAAAAAAACTTCTTTCATTCAAGGAACAATGACGGTTGCAATGTTATTTCATCATGAATGAGATGCTTTTAGCAATAAAATGTATCTGAGTTTCAGAATAAAGGTAGTTTTCAAATGTGTCCGTGTGTGCAACATTCCTGTTTCTGATAGTTGTAGGTTCAAGTCCCATTCCAGAAATGTGTAAATGAAATAAATGAAATCAGCAGTGCTATTTTTTGGATGTGATGTTGAACAAAGTCCTTTCTGTGAACATCATACACTCAGCTGGATGAAAAAGATTCCACAGCCTTATTATAAATAAGGATAGAGGAATTCTCCCCAGTGTGACATTCAATATTTGTGCCTTAACCAAAAGCAAGAAACAAATGATTTGCTCATTATACCTTGCTAATTTTTGGATTTAGCTGTGCGTAAATTATATGCCATGTTTCTCTACATTGCAGGAGACCCAAAGTCTCCATTCTGCCGAGTGGCTGCATCTTGTGGAGGTGTCTTGCTGGTGGCAAGTGCCAAGTGCCCATTGAGAACTGGCAGATTAGCAACCCCAAAAGTGCCAATCCAAACCATGGTGAATGCTAAGGCTGCAGCTCTGGGATGAACGCATCTCAATGGCAACATGATTTGGAGATGCCGGTGTTGGACTGGGGTGTACAAAGTTTAAAATCGCACAACACCAGGTTATAGTCCAACAAGTTTAATTGGAAGCACACTAGCTTTCGGAGCGACGTTCCTTCATCAGATGATTGTGGAGTACTCTACAACCACTTGATGAAGGAGCGGCGCTCCGAAAGCTAGTGTGCTTCCAATTAAACCTGTTGGACAATAACCTGGTGTTGTGTGATTTTTAACAATGGCAACATGTCCTCAAAGACCAGGTAAGTATTTCTGGGAAAGTGGGAGCCAGATTGTTAAGTTTCAGCAATTGAAAATGCATCACGATGTCAAGGTGACAGGAAGACGTCATGCTCTCCCCCAATGTCTTCCCCCACCAGATTACCAGCATGCTTCAATCGGCCAGGAAAATTCAGCCCTATAATTCTACAATAGATCAGTTGTTGTAAAAAAAATAGAGTATCCTAAGGCCATGATAGGCCCTCTGTAAACAAAGTTTTATTTTCTCATCTGTATGGAACCATTCAGGTCTTGTACCTAACTTCACAACTATGCCTTACAAGAACTTCATAAGAACATCAAGTGGATCACTGGGGTATATTTAATGGATCAGTACACTTTAGTGGAGTTTAGAAAAGTGAAAGATGACATTACTGTCACATATAAGATACTTAGGGGCTTGACAGGGTAGTTCTTCTTGTGGGAGGGTCTAGGCCAGACAGCATAATCTCAGATGAGGGTTAGCTCATTTAAGACAGAGATGAAGAAGAATTTCTCTTTTGACAGTAATTAATCTGTGGAATCTCTTACCACAAAGTGCTGTTGAACCTGGTCATTAAATATATTTAAGGCTGAAAGTGATGGATATTTAATTAATAAGGACATCAAGGGTTATGTGGAAAAGGCAGGAAAGTGGAGCTGTGGATTATCAGATCAGCCACCACGGAGAAATCGTTTTAGTATGAATGGCCTACTTCAGCTCCAATGTTTTATGATTTTATGGGCTAGCACAGTAAGTTGTTTCAGGATGGCACAGACACTGCACTGAGGTCATGCTGGAAGTGGAGGGCTCAATCCTTACACACAGAATTTATAGCAAAAATTTACAGTGTGATGTAACTGAAATTATACATTGAAAAATTGATTGTCTGTTAAGTCTTTCATTTGTTTGAATACTATGATAGTTTGACTTCTTTCATGTGTAAATCACAAAACCTTTTTTAAAAAGTTGCATTCTCAGGTTAGCTGTTAACAATGGTGATAGCTAGACAATATGTTGAAGGTGTTAGCCTCCTGTGTTCTCTGTCTATGACCTGATGTTTAGATTGATTCTAATCTAAAAAGTGAGATAACTGAGTTTTACATGAATTCATGCAGTTTTTGAGCTCAGAGTTCGACATGAATGTTATTGTTTATGACTGGAAAGGAGCCAGCCATTTCCATCATATGAAAGTTACATCATCACATTGTTTATTTTTTACATTATACTGCTCAAGTACTTCAGAGGCACCACAATGCTCTGGAACATCCTGAGGTCATAAAGAACTGAAAGACATTGGAAATTTAAACAGGAATCACCAAAGTGGACCCTCCTCTCCGATTCTCTGCACGATTGCGATAGGATCTAAAGGTGCTTAACAAATCAAGTTCTTTCCTTGTGTGTTTCATTATGACTCAGTGCAGTACAGAATGTGTTTTTAAAACAAATTTTATAGCTTTAGAAAAGACTAAAGTATAAAAAGGGCAACCTTTAATTTGTCTAGATCATTCTATTATATACAGCTTACAGCACATTTATACAATGAGATGCATTTATGGTGTGCTATTTTCATTGAATGTCCCAGAGAACATCAATCTCTTAACGAGTAACACACAAAAAAGGCCAGCTAGCGATTCAGCTCCATGTTGCCTCCGCATTCAAATAATTATCCTCCACCATTTCAGACAATTCCAGCAAAATTCCACCATTAAACACATCTTCCCCTCACTCATCCATCTGCATTTCTCAGGGACTGTTTCCTCCAGGATACCCTAGTCCATTCCTCGATGACCACCAACACTACCACCCCTGCCTTCACATTCTACCTTCCCATGTAACCACTGAAGGTACAACAGCTGCCCTTTCACTTTTTCCTTGCTCGCCATTCAAGGGTGTAAACAGGTGAAGCAGCACTTCACCAATCTGTCAATTGCATTTGCTGCACTTTACCTTGGAGAAACGCAGACTGTGTGATCGCTTTGCAGAACACCTCTGGTCGATACACCAGCATGACCCTGACCTTCCCATAGTTGGTCATTTAACATGATATCCTGCTCGCATACCCCACTTGGCTGTCTTTGGCATGTTACAAAACTCCAGTGAATCACAGCAAACAACTGGAGGAACAACATCTTATCTTCAGGCAGGACACTTTACAACCTTCTGGACTTAATATTGAGTTAAACACCTTCAAATTATGAATGCACTCCCATTTCTTCCCTCTTCTTTAGCTTTACTTGTTGCATTCTCTATCATCATGTTTTCTCTCCCCTCCCCCAATTCCAGTGGCACTGTCTGGTTTTTTCCAGTTTGGCAATTGGACACACTGTTGTTCTGCCATTCTCACATTCTGATCATCTAATCTGCATTAGCAGCACCTTTTCTCCCCCACCACTCCATACCCATACTATTTCATTAATGCTGACACCTCCATAGTCCTGATGATGAGTCATCTAGACTCGAAATATTAGCTTGCTCTTTCTTGTTATGATATTGAAGGCGTGTACTGTACCTTTAAGAGAGAGTGAATGCTGTTCTGCACTGAGAGCTTACAAACACCTGTGATATGACTAGATGAGACGATTCGATGTTGGGGATATAAAAAAGGCAGGCATTTTGAAAATCTGACAGAGTAACTGCCATCAACACAGGTCCAAGAAATTAGGAAACACTCTCTATCAAAGGTACCTTTTCATATGAAACATATTCACAGTAAAAGAAAGAAGATGTCCCAGGGAGATCTTCAGCCGGAAGAAGAAAGACATCCAAGATAACAGCCGCTGAGCAGTTTTTGAATTTAAGGTGTTGTAATTTTAGTAAGTGTTTTATTGGAACAGCATATTGTTACAGAGTTGGAGGCAGGTAATAAGCAGTTAAGAGAAAGGAGGGTTTTGAGTTGTGAATAGTTGTTGTTTAATGATAACTTTTAGAGTTAAAGAATAAATTGATATTATTTTCTTTAAATAGTGGAATTTGAGCATTCTCTGTCACTCATACTTTAACAGATTACAAGACGAAGTGAGCTTTTCTGGATGTTTGGTTTAATTAACAGAAACGTTCACCGCCATGTCATAACACTCTCCACAGGTGCTGCCTGACCTGTTGTGATTTCCAGCATTTCTTTTTGTTTTCAGTAATGTTCGGGATATTGGGTTCAAATCCCACCATGGCAGATATTTGAATTTGAATCCAATAAAAATTTAGAATTAAGAGTCCATGAAACCCATGACCATATGAAACCATTGTTCATTGTCAGGAAAACCCATTTGGTTCACTAATGTCCTTTAAAGAAGGGAATCTGCCATTTTTACCTATTCTGACCTGGATGTAACTCTGGACTCAAAGAATGTAGCTGACTCGTTACTGTCCTGTGTGCCATTAGGGTTGAGCAATAAATGTTGGCCCAGACAGTGATGCTCGCATCCCATGACTTAATTTAAAAAGAATAAAAATTAAAATGTTAGCGATTTTTGAGAAGATTTGTAGCTCAGGTTGATGATAAGTATGTAAACCTTCTCATTGAGCTGAAAGGTTTGTTTTAAGACATTTCGCCATCATAGTAGGTAACATCATCAGTGAGTGTCTCCAGTGAAGCACTGGTGGTATGTCCGCCTCTCTATTTATAGGTCTTGAGGTGGGTGATGTCATTTCTAGTTCTTTTTTTCAAGGGAAGGTAGATAGGATCTAAGTCGATGTATTTATTGATGGAGTTCTGCTTAGAATGCCATGCCTCTAAGAATTCTCATGCATGTCTTTGTTTTGCCAGTCCTAGGATGTGTGTGTTGTCCCAGTCAAAGTGATGTCCTTCTCGTCTGTATGTATGGAAACTAGTGATAGTGGGTCATGTCTTTTGGTGGCCAATTGGTGTTCATGTATCGTGGTGGCAAGTGTCCTGCTAGTCTGTCCAATGTCTGAGCCTGACGTCGGTGGTGGGCAAGTTGTTGGAGGGAATCCTGAGTGACAGAATGTACATGTATTTGGAAAGGCAAGGACTGATTAGGGATAGTCAACATGGCTCTGTGCGTGGGAAATCATGTCTCACAAACTTGATTGAGTTTTTTGAAGAAATAACAAAGAGGATTGATGAAGGCAGAGCAGTAGATGTTATTTATATGGACTTCAGTAAGGCATTTGACAAGGTTCCCCATGGGAGACTGGTTAGCAAGGTAAGATCTCACGGAATACAGGGAGAACTAGCCATTTGGATACAGAACTGGCTCAAAGGTAGAAGACAGAGGGTGGTGGTGGAGGGTTGTTTTTCAGACTGGGGGCCTGTGACCAGTGAAGTGCCACAACGATCGGTACTGAAGCCTCTATTTTTTGTCATTTACATCAATGATTTGGATGCGAGCATAAGAGGTACAGTTAGTAAGTTTGCAGATGATACCAAAATTGGAGGTGTAGTGGACAGCGAAGAGGGTTACCTCAGATTACAACAAGATCTTGACCAGGTGAGCCAATGGGCTGAGAAGTGGCAGATGGAGTTTAATTCAGATAAATGCGAGGTGGTGCATTTTGGGAAAGCAAATCTTCCCAGGACTTATACACTTAATGGTAAGGTCCTAGGGAGTGTTCCTGAACAAAGAGACCTTGGAGTGCAGGTTCCTAGCTCCTTGAAAGTGGAGTCACAGGTAGATAGGAAGTGAAGAAGGCGTTTGGTATGCTTTCCTTTATTGGTCAGAGTATTGAGTACAGGAGTTGGGACATCATGTTGTGCCTGTACAGGACATTGGTTAGGCCACTGTTGGAATACTGCATGCAATTCTGGTCTCCTTCCTATCAGAAAGATGTTGTGAAACTTGAAAGGCTCAGAAAGGATTTACAAGGATGTTGCCAGGGTTAGAGGATTTGAGCTACAGGGAGGGGCTGAATAGGCTGGGGCTGTTTTCCCTGGAGCGTCGGAGGCTGAGGGGTGACATTATAGAGGTTTACAAAATTATGAGGGGCATGGATAGGATAAATAAACAAAGTATTTTCCCTGTGGTGGAGGAGTCCAGAACTAGAGGGCATAGGTTTAGGGTGAGAGGGGAAAGATATAAAAGAAACCTAAGGGGCAACTCTTTCACACAGAGGGTGGTACGTGTATGGAATGAGCTGCCAGAGGAAGTGCTGGAGGCTGGTACAATTACAACATTTAAAAGGCATTTGGATTGGTATATGAATAGGAAGGGTTTGGAGGGATATGGGCCGGGTGCTGGAAGGTGGGACTAGATTGGGTTGGGATATCTGGTCGGCATGGACATTTTGGACCAAAGGGTCTGTTTCCATGCTGTACATCCCTATAACTCTATGACTCTATAATACAGCCATGATCTAATATACTTGCACTTACTCAAGAGAACAATCACACTAGGGATTCCTGCACATTGGTACTTCAATATGAGGCCCTGTCTTGTCAAAATATACCCAATATTCATCTGAGGGAATAAAGGTGCAAACTGTTCACCTGCTTTCTTTATTTTGCATAATCTATCTATACTTTGCTACTGTAATGGAGTCTGATGAGTGTTGAAAATGTGTTGCTGAAAAAGCGCAGCAGGTCAGGCAGCATCCAAGGAACAGGAGAATCGACGTTTCGGGCAGAAGCCCTTCTTCAGGAATGAGTGTACCTTCTGATGAGTGTACAAACCTGGTACACAGAGGACCTTGTACTTCCAATTAGTCTACTGTTGGGCCACATTCAGCCTCCTCAATTTAGGCACGGAGTTTTGGCTTTGTTAAACATGCTGCTGATTTCAGCATCAGGTACAATTTGCTGGTTACTGTTGACCCATGGTGTGTGAAGCTACCAACAACCCAAGAGTAAGGTTGTCAATGTAGATGAAAAGTAGATTTCATCATTCTGGTCCACAACTTTTGCCTTCCTAATACTGATTGTTGATCGAAAATCCTTGCAGGCCTGGGAGAGCATTGCTGTAAGTGACCTTAAGTTGGGATGCCAGTGCAAGGTTATCAGACACCAATTTGCTCTTGATGCTCAGTATTGCCAAGTAGACCAGTTCGTCCTCAGCTCTGGCATGCAAGTAAACACTCTAATTTGAGTTGACAAAAGTGTACAATGTCAACATAGGGAGAAATTTGCCAAAGTGAGTTGTCACCAGGATGCAGCCTTACTTTACCCTCTGCTAAGCTTAAAAGTCTCAAATGATACCCCATTGTAACTGACAGGACTGTTCATGTTCTGGTAATGGAAGAAATTAACTCTCATAAGTCCAGGCATGTTCAAAGTGTCCATTTCTGCTGACAAGATGAAAGATCTTGATCAGGTTTATGAAGGCAATGAAAGGTCTGCACTGGTTGAAGATATTTCTGTAACTATGAAAACAATAAAATTATGTTGACTGTCAGTCTGTCGGCTTTGAAGGTATATTGAAACTCAGAATAGATTTGTAATGTCAGGGTCTATGATTTTCTCTGAACAACAGGAGCAAAACCCTTCCTCACAATACTTAACAAAGCCTTGTAGCAGTAATTATTGTGATCACTAGGTCCCTTTCAGATTTTGTACAAGTGGCTGTTTTGGCACCATGCACATCCCATTGCACAGACCTCTATTTCCAGCAAAGATACAAAATAACATGCAGCAGGGCTAGATTTCCATTTCTGACAAATTCAGTATTCAACATTCCAGGAGTCTGGTATTTTGCAACCAGGGAAATCATCAATTGTCTTGTTGAGCTTGAATATGGTAGATGCACTGTCCAGCTCCTCCAAGACAGTAATGTGGGGAACGGAGGTGGAACAAGGGTTTGCTCCATTCCTCCACACATGGACCTCATATTGAAATACCACTGGGAATGTGCACTATTCCTGTGGAAAACTTTAACAAAAAATGCTTTATTCAAAACAAAAACAAAATACTGAATCTGCCAAAAATCTCAAATAATCTCTGTCTTCATGTTTCCTTTATCTTTGCAGCTTTCACTTTTCCTCTCCTTTTCATCTTGCTATTGCATAGCAGCTGATCATTATTCTGCAATTGTCACCTCCTCCAGACACGTCTTTTATCTCTTTCCTCTTCCTATTACCACTCCCTTTTGCCATTAGCCAACAACTTTTTTACCTTTTAATCTCCCCTGCTGTCAGCACTATCACAGACTTTCTCGCTTGTTCATTTTTCTTCCTCTCAATGTCTGGAACCCAGGTAAAGTCCCTCAGATGATGTGCACCAGAGAATGTTTGATATAAAACATCAGTCTCAATTGTTAATTAATTTGTAATTTTAGGTGTCGTGACAGACCTTAAAGTGCCACATACTATGTGGAAAGAAGTAGAAGTACGTTGTTGTTTATGAAATTTTATATCTGAAGTTTAATGCCATTTACTTTCATAAATTTTATGAATGAAATGTAATATAGTCTCCTACTCCAAGATATTGTTTTTCAATGATTCAAAGTGACGGAGTTCTTTAGCCCTCTCAGCCATTCCTTTCTCTTTAATTCTTTATTCGTTTGTAAAAAAGCAAATTTGCCATCACCCGAAGATCACATCCTCATTTACCAATCATATGAGTTATGAATAAATATCTTTCATTTGTGTAGCATCTTTTACATCAGGTTGTCCCAAAGCACGTTCAAAATAATTAAGTATTTTGGAAATGTAGTCAATGAAGCAGTGTAGGAACTGTGGCACAGTTCAATTTGTACATAGCAAGCTCTCATAAACAGCGACGTTGAAATGATCACATAATTTATTTCTGTGTGATTTTGATTGAGGGCTAAGTATTGTTCAGGACACAAGAGAGATCTCCTCTGCTCTTCTTCAAAATAGTGGTACAGGATTGTTTATGCCCACAGAAGAGGGCAGAAGCGCTTATTGATTCATCTGTCACAAGAGCAATGATATTTTATATATATATATATATATATATTTCAGTACAAAATACTGCAACATTAAATCAAGAACTGTTTTGTCTGTATTTACTTGTGGTGTGTTGGCATTGCTGGCTGGCCAGCATTTATTCCCCATTCCTATTTGCCCATGAGAAGTGAGTGAGCAGTCTTCTTGAACCGTCACGGTCCATAAGCAGGAGGTAGATCTACAATGCCATTCAGAGAGAAATCCAGGATTTTGACCTCATGCCATTGAAGGAACATGGCAAATATATTTGCAAGTCAAGGTGGTGTAAGTCTTGGAAAGAAACTTGCAGGTGACAGTTTTGTCTTTGTAGGTACTGTCTGGGATCTTTGGTGAATTTCTGAAGTGCATCTCGTAGATCGTACAATGTGCTGCTACTGAGCATCACTGGTGGAGACACTGGATGCTTGTGGATGTCATGGGAATCAAGAGGGCTGCTGTGGACTAGATTTGTCAAACTTTTGAGTGTTGTCAGAGCTGCACCCATACAGGCAAGTGGGGAGTATTCCATCACAGGGGGAAAGTGAGGACTGTAGGTGCTGGAGAGTTAGAGTAGAAAAGCGTGACCCTAGATAAAGCATAGAGGTCAGGTATTACCCGAGGAGAAGGAGAGTCGACATTTTGCACATTAGCCTTTCATCAGGAATATGGAGGGGGAACGGGGCTGAGAGAGAAATAGGGGGGTGGAAAGCTGGGATGGTGATAGATGGATCCAGGTAGGAGCTGATTGTGATAGGTTAGTGGGGAGGGTGGAGTGGATAGGTCAACCACCAACATCAACTTCACCAGTTTCCAAATTTCCACACACCCCACCTCATCCCAGATCCAATCCTGCAACTGAGCATCACCCTGATCTACCTGTCCATCTTCCTTCCCACTAATCTGCTGTACCCTCCCCACCAACCTATCACAATCACCTCCTACCTGCATTCATCTATCACCGTCCCACTAATCTTTCTCTCACCCCCAACCCCATCCCCCACCCCCATTTATCTCTTAGCTCCCTTCCCCCTCTGCATTTCTGCTGAAAGGCAAATGCCCAAAACATCGAATTTCCTGCTCCTCAAATGTTGCCTGACCTGCTGTGCTTTTTCCAGCGCCACACTGTTCGACTCTAGTACTCCATCACACTCTTGACTTTTGATTTATACATGATGGACAGGCTTTGCGGAGTCAGATGGCGAGTTACTTGCTGTAGTATTCCTGGCTTCTGACTTGCTGTTGAAGTCACTATTTATTTGGTGAGGCCAGTTGAATTTCTGATAGTAGTGGAGTCAGCGATGGCAGCACCATTGAATGCCAAGAGGTGCTGGTTAGATTATCCCTTATTGGAGGTGGCCATTTGTGTGACACAAATCTAACTTGTCACTTGTCAGCCCAAGCCTAGGTCATGTTGCATTTGAACATGGACATCCTCAGTATCTGAAGAGGTATGAATGTTGCTGAACTCCATTGTGCAGTCATTGGTGAACATACTAACTTCTGACCTTATGATGGAGGGAAGGTCATTGATGAAGCAGCTGTAGATGGTTGAGCCTGGGCCAAGAATACTACACTGAGGAACTCCTGCAGATACATCCTGGAGCTGAGGTGATTCGCCTCCAATAATGACAACAATTTTCCTACATGCCACATATGACTCCCACCAGTGGAAATTTTGCCCTTGATTCCTATTGATTCCAGTTTTGCTAGGGTTCCTTCATACCATACTCGGTCAACTGTAGTCTTGTTGTCAAGAACTGTTACTCTCACTATCCACTGGAATTCAGAACTTTTGTATATGTTTGAACCATGGCTGTAATGAGGTCAGGGGTTGACTGGCCCCAGCAGAACCCAAACTGTCAGTCACTGAACAGGTTATTGCTGAGCAGGTGCTGCTTGATATTACTGTTGTTGACAGCTTCCATCATTTTGCTGATGATCAAGAGTAGATAGATGGGAGGTAATTGGCCACATTGGATTTGTCCTGCTTTTTTGTGTAGAGGACATACTTGGGAAATATACTATATTGTCAGGTAGATGCCAGTGTTGTTCCTATACTGCAACATCTTGGCTAGAGGAGCAGCAAGTTCTGGAGAATAAGTCTTCAGTACTATTGCCAGAATGTTGTCAGGGCTCATAGCCTTTGCAGTATCTAATGCCCCCAGCCATTTTTTGGTATCACGTAGAATGAATAGAATCGGTCGACATCTATGATGCTGGGGACCAGTGGAAGATGCCAAACAGTTCATCCACTTACACTTCTGGTTGAGGATTGCTGCAGAGCTTCCAGCATGACCTTTTTAACTGACTCTTCCATCATTGAAGATAGGGATATTGGTGGAGACTCCTCCTCGAGTGAGTTATTTAATTGTCCTCCATCATTCACAACTGGATGTGGCAGTTCTGCAGAGCTTAGATCTAATCCACAGGTTGTGGAATCACTTAGCTCTATCTACCATTTGTTGCTTAAAAACTATTTGTAAATATCTTTATATATCAGCCTCTTGGCTCTGCTCAAATTATTACTCAAACCACAAAAAGGTTTGGGGTTTCTGATGAACAACAACTGTTAGTTGATTGAAGAAAGCAGGACTGTGTCAGCTTGCTGATACAAGTTGATCTTGTTTGTGTAGCTCTTTGTTTTAAATTTCAGCTGTGTCTCCTGGTGTGACCTAACAATCAACATCATGAAGACTAAATTGATAGCTTTAAAATATAAAACAGTTGGTAAATATAGCTGTTTCTTATTTAGAATATGTTTATAAAATAAAAAGGTAACGTTGGTGTTTTTCAAATTTCTAGACAAGTTTGTAAATGAAGATAATAGGCCTGGTTTTGCAATCTTCTCATTATTACAACAGGCATTTTCTTGATATTATCATCTACCTCCAGATACCCCTCTGGCTACATTACTAACCTGAAACCTGTCTGAAATATTCATTGAGGCAGAACTTACATTAAAGGTTGTGTGACAAGTGGATAAGCAACCTTTCCATTCTGTTTTCAATTATATGTAAATTTCACCATAATTATGTCTAAATGGGCAATGGTCAAGAGTAAATCAGACAATTATTGCAATTCCTAAGATAAAAGCAAATTACTGCAGATGCTGGAATCTGAAACCAAAAGAGAAAATGCTAGAAAATCTCAGCAGGTCTGGCAGCATCCATAAGGAGAGAAAAGAGTTGACGTCAGCTGGTTGCCCAGATGAAGAGGCAGTGAAAACATCATTAGTTCAGAAACGTCAGCTCTTTTCTCTACTTACAGATGCTGCCAGACCTGCTGAGATTTTCCAGCATTTTCTCTTTTAATTGCAATTCCTAATTGCTTTGATATCAAAGTCTGAGGCTTCAAATTAGTATGTCAAATATATGTGCATTTTTACCTTCACCAGACTTATTGCTAGATCGTGTCAGGGCATCATTTCAAGGGAAAGCTGGTTGCCCAGATGAAGAGGCAGTGAAAACATCATTAGTTCAGAAAAGAAAAACATGTGTATTGGAAGATATGTTCAATGGAAAAAACTTCTCAAGACTATAATTTCAAGACAATATCAATGGAGTTGTTCTCCATTTCCGTGCTGGAAAAGCCTATGCAAAGTCAAGTGTAAAATTCTTCTGGATTCCTCCATGCAGCTTGATGTTGGCTTCAGGCTTTCTCTCAGGCTCCAGATATTTCATCGTATATACCCATCATATTCTGTTGTGATTCGCATTATCAAAATTCTCACCTGTGTCTTCTCCAGCAGAACTCACTGATGATCTAGTTTTCTGATGAATAATCAACTGAGCCAACTTACCCCTAGCCTTGTTCTAAGTCATTCATTCCCAAAGTATCACCATTTGGAAGCTCTCAACTACCCTTTAAAATGCATGCAGTTTCAGTATCTATGTGAGATCAAGTGATAGTTGTTTCTTCATCAGCCACCTCTTCTTCCACTTCTTGCCACTGCTTGGCCAAATTGTAACTATTGTGTTTTTATCATTTATTCAGATAATATGGGGTTTGCTGATGATTTATTTCACGTTACAATTGTTAATTCTGATGGGTTTGAAGGTGATGTCTAAGGGCATTTGGTGAATATTTGCACTGCGTCTTGGAGATAGGACACGTTGCTATTACTGAGCTTGGTAATGGAGGAAGTGATATTTGTGAATGGGCCAACAAAACTGCTTTGTCCTGGATGGTGCCAAGCTTCTTGAGGTTTGTTAGAGCTACATTCATCCAGGCAAGTGAGGAGTATTCCACCAAACTCTGTTACTAGGAAAACGAAATCCAGATTGGGACAGGAAGGGAAAGGATGTACAAACATAGATAAAATGGTCACAAATAGAGTCAAAGAGCGGGGGTGGGGGGAATGCTAAAAGGTGAAATTAATGGCTTCTTTTCTTGAAAATGAATAGAGTATTTGGATCAAAATAAATAAGTAGCTAATAATTAATTAGTCTGCAGGAATCAATACTGGTCCATTTTTGTTTGTCATTTACATAAATGATTTGGATGTGAATATAGGAGGCATGGTTAGTAAGTTTGCAGACGGTACCAAAATTGGTGGTATAGTCGACAGTGAAGAAGGGTTATCTAAAATTACAAAGAGAGGGCCAATGGGCTGAGAAGTGGCAGATGGAGTTTAAATTAGATAAATGTGAGGTAATGCGTTTTGGAAAAGCAAATCTTAGCAGGACTTCTACACTTAATGGTAAAGTCCTAGGGAGTGTTGCTGAACAAAGAGACCTTGGAGTGCAGGTTTATAGCTCCTTGAAAGTGGAGTTGCAGGTAGATGTTTGGTATGCTTTCCTTTATTGGTCAGAGTATTGAGTACAGGAGTTGGGAGGTCAAGTTGCAGTTGTACAGGACATTGGTTAGGCCACTGCTGGAATATTGCATGCAGTTCTGGTCTCCTTCCTATCAGAAAGATATTGTGAAACTTGAGAGGGTTCAGAAAAGATTTACAAGGATGTTGCCAGGGTTGGAGGATTTGAGCTACAGGGAGAGGCTGAATAGGCTGGGGCTATTTTCCCTGGAGCATCGGAGGCTGAGGGGTGACCTTATAGAAGTTTTTAAAATCATGAGGGGCATGGATAGGATAAATAGACAAAGTCTTTTCCTTGGGGTGGGGGAGTCCAGAACTAGAGGGCATAGGTTTAGGATGAGAGGGGAAAGATATAAAAGAGACCTAAGAGGCAACTTTTGCACTCAGAGAATGGTACGTGTTTGGAATGAGCTGCCAGAGGAAGTGGTAGAGGTGAGTATAATTTCAATATTTAAAAGGCATCTGGATGGGTATATGAATAGGAAGGATTTGGAGGGCTATTTGATGGGACAAGATTGGGTTGGGATATCTGGTTGGCATGGATGAGTTGGACCAAAGAGTCTGTTTCCATGCTGTACATCTCTATGACTCTATGATGCTAAGCTGCAGACTGCAAAGCTGTTTGTTTATGTTATGAACCTGCTGACCCAAGATCTGTTATTTGCAAAGTCTGGTTCGGAATAATTGAGCAGTTCTGAGGTTCATTGAATATTTTAATGTTCACTGTGTTGTGAATCCAATGATGGGGAGGCTGAATTGGTTGGACCTGTTGTCCCTGTGTCGTAACACTTGTCCTAACTGGGTAACCCCCCTTGTTCTGAGATTCTGCCCTCTGGCCCAAGACCATCTCACAAGGGGAAACAACCTTTCTACCTCTACCCTATTAAGTTCTGTCATTTCTTTACAAGTACCCTTATTTAAGTCTAGCACTGTTGTTTCTGAGCTAAGTTTCTCTTTCTCAAGCTGATTGCACTGGAGGGGATGCAGAGGAGATTCACCAGTATGTTGCCTGGGATGGAGCATTTCAGCTATGAAGACAGGCTAGATCAGCTCAGGGTATTTTCTTTGGAGCAGAACGGTTTGAGGAGGGACTTGAATGAAGTGTGTAAGATTAATAGGGACTTGGACAGGGTGGATAGAAAGCAGCTGTTCCCCTTAGTTGAAGAATCAAAGATAACAGGACATAATTTTAAGGTGAAAGGCAAGAGGTTTAGAGCAGATGTGAGGAAAACTTCTTTTGCCCAGAGGGTGGTGGAGTTCTGGAATACAATACCTTGGAGGATGATCGAGGCAGGAAACCTCACAACTTTTAAAAAGTGTTTGAGATGTTACAACATCAAAGGCTGTGAGCCAAGTGTTAGAAGATATACCATGTGTAGATTTACAGTATTTATTTTTGTCATTGCAGACTCAATGAACCAAAGGGCCTCTCCTGACCTGTATGATTCTATGAATTATTTGCAAAAGAAGTCTATACTGATAGTAATGGTAGCAGCAAAACTCTATTTGTAACCTTTTTTAATGGTCAAGAAACAAAACACCTTGAGTTTGTGGGGGTGAATTGAGTTATACCTTTAAATATAATTAGTGATGTGCAAAATGTGCCATGTCAAAGTAACAACAAACCACATGGAATTGGAAGGTGGGCATGTTGTTCTCCAACTAAGATGTCCTCTCTGACTATCCTGTCTGTATAATTATGTTCAATAAAGCCTGTTGTTGGTCAGTCAGCAAACTGTAGGTCTCATGTTACTACATGGTGGCAAATGGTAGCCAAAGTCATAAAACCAGAGGCAGATAATAAGAACTTGAATTGAAGCCCGGTGATAATAAACCACAAAGCCCAGTGTTCCAAACCCAGAAGTGCAGAAAATACCTGATGAAGCTCAATGGTAGTAGAAACAGGTTAGTGATAGACTTTGAGGCATACCTAGGCACAAAAGAGGAAAACTCATATTGAAGAAGAAAATGCAAGAGATAGCCCATGGCTGGCAACAGGAAGAAAGCATTTGGCGACACTAAGTCAAGTATTGCAGAAATGAAAATACTTACAGGGATGAGGAAGAAACAGGCAGTCAGAAAAAATGCATAAAGGAATGGGGCATGATCCAAACCACACAGTATTCACACCATCGGGAACCTTACCAAGTCAGTCACAGCAAAAGTCACAAATGCATAAAGAGAATCTGAGGAAAGGCTGCAGCAACAGCACAGAAAATTAAACAGATTGTAGGAGTCCCAACAGTCAGAGATGTAGAAGCAAAATACTGCAGGTGCTGAAGATTTTGAAAAACGGTGTTGGAGAAACACAGCAGGTCTGACAACACCAGGGTATAGTCCAACAGGTTTATTTGGAAGTACTAGCTTGATCTTCCATATAAACCTGCTGGACTGTATGCTGGTGTCGTGTGATTTTTAGCTTTGTCCACCCCAGTCCAACACCAGCACCTCCTCTTCACAGCATCTACAGAGACAGAGAAGCAGAGCTAACATTTCAATTCCAATGACTTCTTCGGAACTGAGGAGGATGTAGAGTGCAAGGATTAATTCTTCCTGGGTTCATATGATCGGCTCACAACAAGAATTTGACTCCCTTGATGTTACAGACCCACGGGACAAATTTTGGTCCACAAGAGATTAAAATAAGTGCAAGAGTCACATGTTTTAAATTAATAAGAGCAGACTGATCTATCTTCTCAGATGCTTTACTATGGTTGGGGTCAAGAATCCTCAGAGCATCCTCAAAGTACGACACTTTGCTACAACAGAAAAGAGATCATGGAGAACTTATGCATACTTCCTAATCAACATGGTTTTTCATTAAAGCAGAACTTAAAGAACTTGTGGCATTTTATGGTTAACAAGCATCAAAAATATCAAAATCCTGGTTAGCAGACATCAAAAACACTTCAGTCCTAGCATTTAAAGAGAGAGCTGTAGACCTCCATTTATCTCAAAGTAGAAACTAAAAATGGTGGGAAAAGAAAGTGATTGGCATTCACCAAAAAGCATTCTGGACAGTGAATTGTTCTTAGAGAGAAGGAAGCCAGCACACAAGTCATTCATGTACTTGAATCTGAAATTTTGGATGTTTTTGTAGTTCTAAATTCAGGGTCACTGTTCTTGACCATCCAGCTATCTCTTCCAAAAGGAATCAATCATTTATTGAAGAAGTAAAGCTGTCTTGTTATTCCAAAGATTCTACAAAGAGATGCAGCAACAACAAATGCACTCACAGTTCGACGAAAAGGTTTCTCCCAGGATAGACTGAATTGAATTGAGTTGAATTTATTGTCACGTGTACCGAGACACAGTGAAAAGCTTTGTCTTGCGAGCATACAGGCAGATCACAGAGTTAAGTAGCATAGATAAGTAAATAATGGTAAACAGTGGCAAAAACAAAAATACAGGTACAGGTGAATGTTAAGAGTTTGAGAGTCCATTCAGTATTCTACCCATGGGGTAGCAACTGTTTCGAAACTGGCTGGTGCATGTGTTCAGGCTTCTGTACCTTCTCCCCAGTGGTAGAGGTTGTAGAAAAACATTGCCAGGGTGGGATGGATCTTTGAGAATGCTGGCGGCCTTTCCTTGACAGCGGGCCAGGTAGATGGATTCTATAGATGGGAGGTTGGCCTTTGTGATTGTCCAGGCCGAGCTCATCACTCTCTGTAACCATCTACGATCTTGAATGGTACAGTTGCCATACCAGGTAGTGATACATCCAGACAGAATGCTCTCAATGGCACACCTATAAATGTTGCCAAGGGTATTTGCCATCATGCCAAATTTCCTCAGCTGCCTGAGGAAGAAGAAATATTGTTGGGCCTTTGTAACCAGTGGGTCCACATGAAGAGTCCAAGAATGCTTGTTTGGATGACCACTCCCAGGAGCTTGACACTCTCCACTTGTTCCACCTTTGTGCTGTTAATGTGTAGGGGGGACATGAGTAACATCCCACAGAAAGTCAATAATGAGTTATTTGAATTTTGCCAGCATTGAGAGCTAGGTTGTTCTCAGTGCACTATTTTTCCAGGCCTTCCACCTCCCATCTCTAGTCTGTTTTATCACCATCTGAGATTCGATCGACTATGGTGGTGTCATCAGCAAACTTGTAAATGGCATTCATCTGGTTTTTGGCGACACAGTCATGGGTATACAGTGAGTACAGTGGGGGGCTGAGTATGCCCCTCTGGGGGGGGGGTTCAGTGTTAAGTGTTAGTGAGAATGAAATATTGTCCCCAATCTTCACTGATTGTGGCCTGTGGATCAGGAAACTGAGGATCCACGTGCAGAGAGTGGGGCTTAGTCCGAAATCACTAAGTTTCGTAATCAGTCTTGAAGGGATAGTAGTGTTGAAGGCTGAACTGTAGTCAATGAGCAGGATTCTCGTGTCAAGATGTTCTAGGGAGGAGTGAAGGGCAAGTGAAATGGCATCTGACGTGGATTTGTTGGTCCGATAGGCAAATTAGAGTGGGTCAAGAGTAGTGGGGAGGCTGGATTAATTAATGCCTTGACCTTTCAAAGCACTTCATGATCACTGAAGTTAGGGCCATTGGGCAGTCGTCATTGAGCCGTGCTGCATGAGCCTTCTTAGGCACAGGGATGATGTTGACCCTCTTGAAACAGGCAGGGACAGTGGCCTGCTGCAGGGAGAGGTTGAAGGTGTCCAAGAAGACCTCTGCCAGTTGATCTGCACACGCTCTGAGTACACAGCCTGGTACTCTATCTGGCCCCATTGCTTTCCTTGGAGTCACACTGAGGAAAACTGATCTGAACTCTGATGGAGTGACTGTTGGGATAGGATCATCAGGACTTGTCGGAATAGGTGTTACCTCTCCACCAGAACTCTGCTCAAAGCAAGCAGAGGAGGCATTGAGACAATCTGGAAGGGGTATGTCATCAACTGCTATCTTGCATTGTCTCTTTTTAGAACCTGTGATGTCATTCAGTCCTTGCCATAGTTGCCGGGTGTCTATCTGAGTCTCTAGTTTGGATTAGTATTGGTCCTTGGCTGTCCTAATGACTCTGCGAAGGTCATACTTGGATTCCTTATAGTTGAGTGGGTCTCCTGGTCTGAAGTCTTCACGCCTGGTTTAGCAGGTTCTTTATGTCCTGATTCATCCAGGGTAGAAAATGTGTTGCTGGAAAAGCGCAGCAGGTCAGGCAGCATCCAGGGAACAGGAGAATCGACGTTTCGGGCATAAGCCCTTCTTCAGGAACGTCGATTCTCCTGGTCCCTGGATGCTGCCTGACCTGCTGCGCTTTTCCAGCAACACATTTTCAGCTCTGATCTCCAGCATCTGCAGATCTCACTTTTTCCTCTTTTTTCATCCAGGGTAGCCAGATAACCAGATCACTGGTGAGAAGCAGAAAGTAATTTTGTGATTGTTCAAATAATAATGAAAACAAGTGAAGATTTACAGCCAGTATATCAGTATATGTGTGCTCTCCAGAATTATAGAGTTAGAAAGAAACATTCAATTGTACAATGGAGGCAGAACGAAAGCAAGATGAATTGATACATAGAACATAGAATAGGGAACATAGAATGGTATAGTATGTACAGGCCCTTCAGCCCTCGATGTTGTGCTGATTTTTTATCCTACTCTAAGATCAGACTAACCTACATACCTTTCATTGTACTATCTTCCATGTGCCTACCCAAGAGTTACTTAAGTATCCCTAATGTATCTGACTCTACTATCATTGTTGACAGTGCATTCCATGCACCCACCGCTCTCTGTGTAAAGAACCTAACTTTGATATCCTCCCCTAAACTTCCTCCAATCACCTTAAAATAATGCCCCCCTCATGATAGCCATTTCCACCCTAGGAAAAAGTCTCTGGCTATCCACTCTATCTATGCCTCTCATCATCTTGTACACCTCTATCAAGTCACCTGTCATCCTTCTTAGCTCCAATGAGGAAAGCCCTAACTACCTCAACCTTTCTTAATATGACATGCCCTCCAGTCCAGGCAGCATCTTGGTAAACCTCCTCTGCACTCTCTAAAGCTTCAACGTCTTTCCAATAATGAGGCGACCAGAACTGTACACAATATTCCAAGTGTGGTCTTACCAGGGCTCGATAGAACTGCAGCATAACCTCACAACCCTTAAACTCAATCCCCTTGCTAATGAAAGCCAACACACCATGCGCCTTCTTAATAAGCCTATCAACTTGGGTGACAACTTTGAGGGATATATGGACATGGACCCCAAGATCCTTCTGTTCCTCCACACTGCCAAGAATCCTGCCTTTAACCCTGTATTCTGTATTCAAATTTGACATTACGAAGTGAATCACTTCACACTTTCCCAGGTTGAACTCCATCTGCCACTCATCAGCCCAGTTCTGCATCCTGTCAATGTCCCGTTGCAATCTACAAAAGCCCTCCACCTATACACAACTCCACCAACCTTTGTGTCATTGGCAAACTTACAAACCCACCCTTCCACTTCCTCATCCAAGTCATTTATAAAAATCACAAAGAGCAGAGGTCCCAGAACCGATCCCCATGGAACATCACTGGTCACCGAGCTCCAGGCTGAATACTTTCCATCTACTACCACCCTCTCTCTTCTATGGGCCAGCCAATTGTGTATCCAGACAGCCAGATTTCCCTGTATACCATATCTCCCTACTTTCTGAATGAGCCTACCATGGGGAACCTTATCAAATGCCTTGTTAAAATCCATGTACACTACAACAACTGCTCTACCTTCATCAATGTGTTTGGTCACATCCTCAAAGAATTCAATAAAGTTAGTGAGACATGACCTGCCCCTAACATATCCACGCTGCCTATTTCTAATCAAACTATGGTTTTACAAGTAATCATAAATCCTGTCTCTCAGAATCCTCTCCAATATTTTGTCCACCACAGACATAAGATTGACTGGTCTGTAATTCGCAGGATTATCCCTATTCCCTTTCTTGAACAACGGGGGTGGTACCAGGGGACTGGAGAGTGGCGAATGTTGTGCCCCTGTTCAAAAAAGGGAATAGGGATAACCCCGGGAATTACAGGCCAGTTAGTCTTACTTCGGTGGTAGGCAAAGTAATGGAAAGGGTACTGAGGGATAGGATTTATGAGTATCTGGAAAGACACTGCTTGATTAGGGACAGCCAGCACGGATTTGTGAAGGGTAGGTCTTGCCTTATAAGTCTTATTGAATTCTTTGAGGAGGTGACCAAACATGTGGATGAGGGTAGAGCAGTGGATGTAGTGTACATGGATTTTAGTAAGGCATTTGATAAGGTTCCCCATGGTAGGCTTATGCGGAAAATCAGGAGGCATGGGATAGAGGGAAATTTGGCCAATTCGATAGAAAACTGGCTAACCGGTCGAAGTCAGAGAGTGGTGGTAGATGGTAAATATTCAGCCTGGAACCCAGTTACAAGTGGAGTTCCACAGGGATCAGTTCTGGGTCCTCTGCTGTTTGTAATTTTTATTAATGACTTGGATGAGGGAGTCGAAGGGTGGGTCAGTAAATTTGCAGATGATACAAAGATTGGTGGAGTTGTGGATAGTGAGGAGGGCTGTTGTCGGCTGCAAAGGGACTTAGATATGATGCAGAGCTGGGCTGAGGAGTGGCAGATGGAGTTCAACCCTGACAAGTGTGAGGTTGTCCATTTTGGAAAGACAAATAAGAATGCGGAATACAGGGTTAACGGTAGGGTTCTTAGTGAGGTGGAGGAACAGAGGGATCTTGGGGTCCATGTTCATAGATCTTTGAAAATTGCCACTTAGGTGGATAGAGCTTGTAAGAAGGTCTATGGTGTATTAGCGTTCATTAGCAGAGGGATTGAATTCAAGAGTCGTGAAGTGATGTTGCAACTGTACAGGACTTTGGTTAGGCCACATTTGGAGTACTGTGTGCAGTTCTGGTCGTCTCACTTTAGGAAAGATGTGGAAGCTTTGGAGAGGGTGCAGAGAAGATTTACCAGGATGTTGCCTGGAATGGAGAATAGGTCGTACGAGGATAGGTTGAGAGTGCTAGGCCTTTTCTCGTTGGAACGGCGAAGGATGAGGGGTGACTTGATAGAGGTTTATAAGATGATCAGGGGAATAGATAGAGTAGACAGACAGAAAGTTTTTCCCCGGGTACAACAGAGTGTTACAAGGGGATATAAATTTAAGGTGAAGGGTGGAAGGTATAGGGGAGATGTCAGGGGTGGGTTCTTTACCCAGAGAGTGGTGGGGGGATGGAATGCGCTGCCTGTGGGAGTGGTAGAGTCAGAATCTTTGGTGACCTTTAAGCGGCAATTGGATAGGTACATGGATGGGTGCTTAAGCTAGGACAAATGTTCGGCACAACATCGTGGGCCGAAGGGCCTGTTCTGTGCTGTATTGTTCTATGTTCTATGTTCTATGTTCTAACAAGGGAATAACATTTGCCACCCTCCAATCATGTGGCACTACTCTAGTGGACAGTGAGGATGCAAAGAACATCGCCAAAGGTGCAGCAATCTCTTCCCTTACTTCCTGTATAAATCGAGGGTATATCTCAGCTGGCCCAGGGGATTTATCTATCCTTATGTCTTTCAATATTTTCAGCACATCCTCCTTCCTAACATCAACCTGTTCGAGCATATCAGTCTGTTGCACACTGAGCTCACAAACAACAAGGTCCCTCTCACCAGTGAGCCTAACATTGGTGGTGGGAAAGTTGCTGGAGAGGGTACTGAGAGATAGGATCTATTTATATTTAGAAAAGAATGGACTTCTCAGTGATAGGTAACATGGTTTTGTGCAGGGGAGATCGTGCCTTACCAACTTAATAGAATTCTTTGAGGAAGTGACCAAGTTGATAGATGAAGGAAGGGCTGTTGATGACATACAGGTGGACTTATGGAAGGCGTTTGATAAGGTTCCCCATGGTAGACTAATGGAGAAAGTGAAGTCACATGGTGTGCAGGGTGTTCTAGCTAGGTGGATAAAGAACTGGTTGAGCAAAAGGAGACAGAGAGTTTCTTGAAATGGAGAAAGGTGACCAGTGGTGTTCCACAGGGGTCAATGTTAGGGCCACTGATCTGGAATGATCAGCAAGTTTTCAGATGACACGAAGATTGGTAGAGTAGCAGAAACCATAAGGGACTATCAGAGAATACAGGAGGATATAAATAGACTGGAGAGTTTGGCAGAAAAGTGGCAGATGGATTTCAATCCAGACAAATGTAAGGTGATGCATTTAGGCAAGACTAATTCTAGAGCAAATTATACAATGAATGGAAGAGCCTTGGGAAAGGTTGATGGGAAGAGAGATCTGGGAGTTCAGGTCCATTGTACCCTGAAGGTTGCTGCACCGGTGGATAGAGTGGTCAAGAAGGCATATAGTATGCTTGCTTTCATTGGACAGGGTATTGAGTATAAGAGCTGGCAAGTCATGTTAAAATTGTACAAGACATTGGTTCGGCCGCATTTAGAATACTGTGTACAGTTCTGGTCGCCACATTACCAAAAGGATGTGGACGCTCTGGAGAGGGTGCAGAAAAGGTTTACGAGGATGTTGCCTGGTGTGAAAGGTGCTAGCTATGAAAAAAGGTTGAGTAGGTTAGGTTTATTTTCATTAGAAAAAAGGAGATTGAGGAGGGACCCGATTGAGGTTTACAAAATCATGAAGGGTATAGACAGGGTAGACAAAGATAAGCTTTTTCCCCAGGGTGAAGAATTCAATAACGAGAGGTCACACTTTCAAGGTGAGAGGTGAACTGCTTCAGGAGGATACACGCGGCAAGTACTTCACACAGTGGGTGGTGGGCATCTGGAACACATTGCCAGCAGAGGTGGTAGAGGCAGGCACGGTGGATTCATTTAAGATGCATCTGGACAGATGCATGAGTAGGTGGGGAGCAGAGGGATGCAGATGCTTAGGAATAGACCGACAGGTTTAGACAGTACTTTTGGATCGGCTCAGGCTTGGAGGGCTGAAGGGCCTATTCCTGGGCTGTAACTTTTCTTTGTTCTTTTTCTTTGAATACTAAAGCAAAGTATTCATTAAGGACCTCCCCTACCTCCTCCAACTCCAGGCACAACCTCCCTCCACTATTCCTGATCAGCCCTACCCTCACTCCGGCCATCCGCGTATTCCTCACATAAGAGAAGAATGCCTTGGGGTTTTCCTTAATCCTATCCACTAAAGCTTTTTCATGCCCCTTTCTAACTCTAAGTCCATTCTTCAGTTCCTTCCTGGCTACCTTGTAACCCTCTAAAGCCCTGTCATTGCCTCCTCAACCTTAAGTAAGTTTCCTTCTTCCTTGTCACATCGCTTGTCACCTAAGGTTCTTTCAACCTACCATCCCTTCCTTACCTCAGTGGGACAAACCTGCCCAGCACGTGCTTCCTAGACAACCTCCACATTTCTGTCATGCATTTCCCTGAGAGCATCTGATCCCAACTTAGGTGCCCCAGTTCCTGCTTAATAGTGTTGTAATTCCCCCTCCCACAATTAATAATGATTAATTTTCATAAAAGTCAGTTGAAATTTACATGGGAGTCTCATCAGTAAGCCATGGAGGCAATCAGGGACTTTTTTCAGTAAGGAATTAGAAACCCAAACTTAAGAGCTCCTAAAACTGAGCAGAATCTCAGAAAAACTTAAAATCTAGCGTCAAATAGAATTTAACCATGTCAAATGCAAGCAAAATGTGGATAGGTGCACATTACTAAAAGAAACTGCTGAACAGCAATCCAAACAATTAGCAGTCTCAAAGCACTATTAAGCCTCAAAGAATGAAGAGGAATTGTTTCTTAGGAAAACGGTGGGCGGCACAGTGGCACAGTGGTTAGCACTGCTGCCTCACAGCGCCAGAGACCCGGGTTCAATTCCCGACTCAGGCGACTGACTGTGTGGAGCTTGCACGTTCTCCCCGTGTCTGCGTGGGTTTCCTCCGGGTGCTCTGGTTTCCTCCCACCATCCAAAGATGTGCAGGGTCAGGTGAATTGGCCATACTAAATTGCCTGTAGTGTTAGGTAAGGGGTAAATGTAGGGGTATGGGTGGGTTTCGCTTCGGCAGGTCGGTGTGGACTTGTTGGGCCGATGGGCCTGTTTCCACACTGTAATCTAATCTAAATCTAAATCTAATCTAAATCTAAATCAAACAGCTACAGCAAAGTGAAAAAAGAAAATGAAGACATTCAAGTCTAACACGCCGACATTACGCAACACCAGGTTATAGTCCAGCAGGTTTATTTGCAAGTACCAGCTTTCAGAGCACTGCTCCTTAGTCAGGTAGCCAGTGGGGCAGGATCATAGGACACAGAATTTATAGTAAAAGATCAAAATACCATAAAACTGATGTGATGCACTGAGCAAATCTAGATTGCTGTTAAGTCTTTAATCCCTTAGAATGGGAATGCAGGTTTCAATGATTAATATGTAAATCCCAGAACTTTTTCAAGTGACAGGAGTCAAGGACATTCAGCCTCAGATCTTTGGGTAACCATTCTCCAAGGAGGATGTCTGGATACGCAACAATGCAGGGTCACTGAGCAGACGCTGATAGCCAAGTTCAGTAACCATGAGGATGGCCTGAACCAGGATCTTTAGTTCATGGCACATTACAGGTGACCCCACTATACTTTATGCTCTCACACACACATTCACACACAAGCACACATACACTTACGCATATGATTACATTCACACAGACCCTCTCTCATACACATGCCCACTCTCTCTCACACATTCTCAAACGCACACCCTCTTACAGGCATATATTCCATCACACACATGCATACATTATCAAGTGCACACACACACACACATGCACGCACACACTTTTACATTTATGGGGTGAATTTGCATTTGCAGATTCGAATTTGCAGATACATTCTACTTTGTTCAAAAAGCACACACTCTGGAGGCAGTCAGTCAATGTAACATCTTATAAATTCCTACTTTGGAAATAGAACCAGTCCGACTCAAGTTTGGGATACAGACAGACTCTAACCTCACAACTTGAATGCATTGTCTGAGCTGAGATGTCACTTTTTTTATATACTGACAGAAGTTTAAGTTATCTCGGAACTGTCACTTGAAAGATGTTCTGGGATTTACACATCGAAACCTGCATCCCCAATCCAAGTGATTCTAAGTGTTGTGTGATTTTTAACTTTGTCAACTCCAGCCCAACACCAGCACTTCCATCGATTTCAGCATTAGTCATCAGCTAGCAGCAGTTCACAGGAACAATATAAAGTTATACAATGTGAACAAACACAACTGCTTCATGAATATGTAGAGTTGTTAACAAGACACAGGAAAGTGCTTATAGATAAAAAGGAGCATGTACCAAAAAAAAGCTTAAAGAAGAATTCCACAAATCCTGTGCAGAGATAACCCGGGTTCTTATACAATTGACACATCAAAGATATAACCTGATGCAAGAACAAGTCTCTTTTCTACTGACACATTCAGAAAACAAATTTCACTGTAATTTATTAGCTGAAGAAAACGTTTTGTCCCAATCTGCAAGTAATGATCTTACCTCTGAAAAATAAACTCTCAACTCAATGTACAGAGATATTTAAAGCTTTGCAGAAGAATATCCTGGTAAAGCACTTGCTCATTAATTAAATGTGATAATATAAGTATGAGGTTATCCATTTTGGTTGGAAAAATAGAAGGGCAATTTACGATCTAAATGGAGAGAAATTTCAGAGTGCTCTGCTGCAAAGAGATCTGAATGTCTTCATGCATGAATCACAGAAAACTATTATGAAGGTACAGCGGGTAATAAGGAAGGCAAATAGAATTTTGGTATTTAATGCGAAAGAAATAGCACATAATAGCAAGGAGGTATTGCTACATCCATACAAAACATTAGTGAGACTGCATCTGGATGTTGTGTACAATTTTGGCCCCCTCACTTGAAAAGGGATGTAGTTCAGAGGAGTTTCATTAGGTCGATTCCAGAGAGGGGTTTGTTTTACGAAGACAGATTGAAAGTTTAGGTTTATATTCTCTGGAGTTTAGGAGAATAGGAGGTAATCTAATTGAGGTATATAATTTGCTGAAGGGGGTTGACAAAGCACATGTAGAGAAGAACTTTCCTCACGTTGGACAATCTAGTACGAGAGATCATAGTTTTAGGATAGGGGGTAGCAGATTTAAAACAAAGATGAGAAAAAGTTACTTCGCTCAAAGAATCATGAAGCTGAGGAATTCACTCCCCCAGAGTGGAGGAGATAGACAGTTTGTTAATTAATAATGGATTGAAGAGTATGAGGAGTGAGCAGGAAAGTGGAGTAGAGGCCAAGGTGGGATCAGCCATGGTCATATTAAATGGCAGCCAAGCTGAATTGTCTACTCCTGCTCCTAGTTCTTACGTTATGTTAAAGAGATCAACTTCAGAATGATTGAAGAAGGAATTGTTTAAGGAAGGAATTAGAAAATACTGTAATGGAAGATGCAAAACTTAAGCATTCAACATCTAGCCAATACAAATTCTCAGATGAAATCAAAGTTTACTTAAGCCCCATAGGGAAGGAAATCTGCCATCCTGAACTGATTTGGGTTTATGGTAATTCCAGACCCACAGTAATGTGGTTAGCTCTTTACTGAATGGTCCGAAATAACTGCTCACTTCAGGGACAATCACTTATGGTCAACAAATGGATCTTGTGGCTCACCTAACCAGTTATACCCATGTCCCTGAAAGAATAAGCGGGGGAAACATTTTCCCTGGTCCATTAACAGTGGGAGTCTATCCTCTCCCGGTGCTGTACTTAATCTAGACGTAAAATCTAATTGAACTTTACATTAGTCATACAATTGGAATGTACACACAAGCTAAATTAGAATGAAAATTACATTTGTAATTAAAGAGATATTCACTTTGTTTAATAAGATGACCACTTAACTAGAAGGGATTTTTCAAATAGATATTCCTTTCAGACTATTAACTCAGCTGTAGTAATTAAACATGCTTCTTACATGTTTATAATGTAGTCTTAATACCAGAGCCAAACAATTTTTTTTCTTATTTTCAAATTACCCGTTGCAAACAGAATAAGTCTTTATGTGCATGATTTTTTACATTTTTAAATGAAGCTTTGCAATTTCATTAAGAATAAAAAGCTCATCTTTAAGCAGGGAGGGGCAGACTTTGAAGAACTTTTCTGTGAATGAGTTTAATCTATGGCACCTTTAATTGCATTTCATGTCTTGGAGGAAGCCTTGAAAGAGGCTGAAGAGAAGTGGGGTGGGGTGTGGTGTTACATTAAAAATGTAGCGTGCAGAGGCTCCACCTCAGGCCTTGACACACCTGCTTCATCTCACGAAAACTTAGGGAGTAGATTCTGTAGAGACAGCACTCTGTGTGACTCTGTGCAAGGCAGGCTTGACTTTGCTCTTTTATTTTCTTTGCATGCTTTGAACTTGTTGTTCTTCAATGTTATGACATGCAGCCGTCATTTAATAATTAATTGAAATGGAAGTGCGCGGGGGGGGGTGGGGGGGGATGTAAGAAAAGGGTGAACAGATTGCTCATGTTGTGTGTCCAAGTATGGCTGTGTCAACTTTAACAGTGTCAGCCTTGATGGGAAATTTGTGCTGATTTGGTATCTCAAAATCTCTCATAGTTTGAAGATGATGAATTTACTATATCATTTACTTTGTGTTTACTTATAATTACAACATTCTCCACATACGCGTTTTCTGTGTCTTGAATTTCACCACAATTAATGTTTGAAGTATGCAGTTTGAATTCCAATGATATCAGATTTTTTTTTAAAAAACACATTACATGCAGTCAACATTTAATGCCCTAATGTGACACTGGGGCATAAGGCATCACACCAAGCTTTGCCTGAACTTTTCTAAGGAACTACTGATTTATGTATCATTGCAACATCATCCACGGTCCACAAGGTCTAACATGTAAGATTGCCATTGGTCAATACTTCCCTACATCAATTAAAAAGTTATTTTAAAAAATTCTTAAGATTTGAGCGTCACTAGACAAAACCAATATGTTTTGCTATGATGTAAAGATTTCCATAGTCTGACAGTCAGTCACTGTACTCACATTAAAGCTCTCACCTTATACCAGCAATGTACCTTGTGGACACTTTTGTTGCTTATTCACATGCTTTCAGTGTTGCCAAAACTAACTGAATGGTCTGATCCTAATCCTTATTGCCCACTCATCGCCTTTGAGAAGATGGTAGTGAGATGCCTTCTTGAACCACTTAAGTAGTTTGGGTATGTCCATCATGCCGTTAGGGAGAAATTTCCAATGTGGGCTACTAAGGCCACTCTAGCCTGGATGCACAATTAGTCCTAAGAATTTAGACATTGCAGGTCAAATACAGCCTTTCTGAATTCATTAAAGATAAATCATAATTAACAAATTTGAAGAGTCTTTGGAAGAAATAATTAATTTGGTATGTAAAGGAAATGCAGTAGATGTGATTCATTGTAAGGTGACAATTCTTCATGTGTCAATATTCAATGCCAGTTTGACATTCACTTTGGGTAAAGGATGGAATTACACAGTTGTTACAACACGGAAACACACTTTGTCTGGGCTAGTTTTTCAATGTTTACGCATATGTTACAGCTCCACAAGAAACCCTAACCTGCTCATTACCTAATATATAGACATTGAGAGTTACCAACTGCAGTCATGAGGTAGTCATCAAATCATACAGTACAGAAAAGGCCCTTCAATTTATCTATATTGCCAAACGTCAAGTACTACCTACATTAGTCCCACTTTCCTGCACTAGGCCCATAGTTTGAATGTTATGACATTTCAAATGCTCATCCAAGTACTTTTTAAACATTGGGAGGTTTCCTGTCTCAACGACCCTTCCAAGCAGTATTTTCCAGACAGCGGTGCCTTCACAGTATTCTCAATCTTTTTTTTCCTTTTCCCAGCCTGAATTTTAAATCCATAGCAGAGCTTCTTTTGCTACAGACTTGTGCTGCTGAATTTTCTGTGGCTGAAACTCCCCACTGAAAGTGAAAATTCAGGAATGATCCTTTCTACCAATACTTAGGTAAGAATGCTCAGACTGTCTACATTATATTTAGCCATGTGGTAGGCTTGCCATCACACTCTTGTTGGATATAGATTTACAGGTGTAGTTTGTCTGGTATGGAAGATGTCTAATGAAAAGAGGCTCTTGTCTTAAACAGGATGCAGTTTATTGCATGTATTTAGCAACTAAGTACAATTACACTAACATGATAGACATGGGGCTGAATCTTTTGGTTTTTATCTGAGTGCAAGTTGCGTCGTCTATTTAAGACAGATTCTTGCCATGAGACCAGGCGTGGTCTACAAGCAGGACTTCCTCTTCCAACAGGACCAGCAGAGAAGGTTATGAAGGCAAACTTTGCCAGGCTGCTCTGAGATTGCCATCCGCCATTGAGCAGTCTCTGCTGTTTGGACAAATGCATAGCACCATAGGAAGTTTAATTTCCTTCTATACTCCATTAGTAGAAGTGCCACTATCTTCTCCTTGATCCTTCATACTTACTCTATCTCTGCTACTCCACCTCATGCTCCCCCATTCTCAGTACTGCCTGCAACACCTTTCCCATTCACCTTTGCCTACCTCAATCCACAACACCACAAAAATAAAACAAAGAACTGCAGATGCTGGAAATCTGAATCAAAACCAAAAATTGCTAGAGAAATTCAGCAAGTCTGGCAGCATCTGTGGAGAGAAAACAGAGTTAACCCTTCATGTCCAGTGAACCAGGCTTATGAGCCTGACCAGGTGATTGACCTTTCAGTGTGAAAGCAGTTTGGAAACAGTGATCAGTTTTAAGGTAGCTATGAAGAAGGATAAGTCAGGACCTTGCTGAAAGGTACTAAACTGGGGGAGGTAAAATTACATCAGTATTAGGCAGGAGCTACGGAGTATTAATTGGGAGGAGCTGTTATCGGGCAAGACATGTGGGAGTTGTTTCAAAATTTGCTGATCAGAGTTCAGGACTGGCATGTTCCATTAAGGAGGAAGGATAAGGATGGCAAGGTAAGGGTCCCTTGGATAACAAGGAGGTTGTGAATTTAGTCAAAAGGAGAAAAGAAGCATATGTAAAGTTTAGGAAGCTAAAATCAGATCGGACCCATGAGGAATATAAAGAAAACAGGAAAGAACTCAAGCAGGGAATCAGGAGAGCAAAAAGGGGCCATGAAATGACCTTGGCAAGCAGGGTTAAAGAGAATCCTAAGGTATTCTATACATACATTAAATAGATTAAAGAGGATAATTGGGGAGAAAGTAGGACCAGAGTCGAAGAATATGGTGCTGGAAAAGCACAGCTGATCAGGCAGCATCTGAAGAGCAAGCGAGCCATCAGGAAGATGAAGATCTAAAGCTCGAAATGTCAACTCTCCTGCTCCTTGGATGCTGCCTGACTGGCTTTGATTTTTCAGCATCTCACTCTGTGACTCTGATCTCCAGCATCTGCAGTCCTCACTTTCTCCTAGAAGGTAGGACCACTCAAGGATAAAGGAAGGAATTTGTGCTTGGAGGCAAAAGATATGGACAAGATTCTAAATGAGTACTTTATGTGAGTATTCACCCAAGAGAAGGATATGGATGATAGTGAAATTGGTGTGGAGCATGCTAACATGCTAGGGCATTTTGAGATCAAGAAAGAAGTGATGTTTGATCACTTGAATAGCATTAAGGTGAATAAGTCCTCAGGGCCTCTTGGTATCTACCCCAGGTTATTGAGAGAGGCAAGACCTTTGTTTCCTCATTAGCCACTGGAGAAGTCCCAGAGGACTGGCAAGTACCTAATGTTGTTCCTCTGTTCAAGAAGGGAATAGGGATAATCCAGGAAAATATAGACCTGTGAGTCTCATATTGGTAGTTGTAAGCTATTGGAGAGAACTCTTCAGGATAGGATTTATGCACATTTGGAAAAGCATGGTCCACTTAGGAACAATCAGCATGGCTTTGTGCGGGGCAGGTCACTTCTTACTAACTTGATGAAATTTTAGGTAACAGGGTAGAGAAGTGGATGGTGTCTACAGTGAACTTTAGTAAGGCATTCAACAAGGTTCCTCATATAGGCTGATCGAGAAGACTAAGATACATGGGATCCACTGTGACTTGGCTGCGTGGATTCAGAATTGGCTTGTCCGTAGAAGGCAAAGAGTGGTGGTGGAAGGATGATCTTCTCGTTGGAGGTCCATGACCAGTGTTCTGCAGGGATCCATACTGGGATGGCTGCTATTTGCGATAGATATAAATGGCTTGGATGAAAATATAGATGGATGTGTTCACACATTTGCAGATGATATAAAGATTGGTGGAGTCGTGGATAGTGTAGAAAGTTGTCAAAGGATACAGTGGGATATAGATCAGTTGCAGATATGGGCAGAGAAATGACAGATGGAGATTAATCCAGTTAAGATCAAAAATCACAAGACACCAAGTAATAGTCCAACGAGTTTATGTGGAAACACTAGCTTTTGGAGTGCTGCTCCTTCATTAGGTGTTAGTGAGAGAGGAAGGCCTTGGGTACAGGATTCATAAGTAAAGGATCAAAGGGTCATATAACTCATGTAAATGAATTGAACACATAAGATGGCTTTTAAATTTTTAATCAGTTAGAATGAAGGTGCAGGTTTTGGTTGATTCATATGCAAATCCCAGAATTTCTTTCAAGTCACTGCCCTGGGACAACTTAAGGTTTTATCACTATAAAAGAGGTGACACCTCCAGTCAAACAATATATTTTAGGCGTGAGCTCTTGTTTAGAGTCTGTCTGTGTCTTTTATTTCCAAAGTAGGGGTTTATAAAATGCCACATTCACTGACTGTCTACAAATTGTGTGCATTTTGAACAAAATAGAATGTATTTGCAAACACAAATCTGCAAATGCTAATTCATCCCACAGATATATATGTGTGTGCATGTGCATGCATATGAGAGAGAGGGAGAAATTGTGTGTGTGTGGGGGGGGAGAGAGAGAGAATGCGTGTGTTTGAGAGAGAGTGCGCAAATATGAGGGAGTCTATGCACCTGAGAGAGTGTATGTGTCTATTTGAGAGATACTATGTATAGGTGTGGGTGTGTGTGCGTGTTTGAGAGAGAATGTGCATGAGTGTGAGGGAGTATATGCATCTGAGAGAGTATGCATGTGAGTGTGTGAGAGCAAGAGAGTGTATAGTGTGGTGGGGTTACCTGGAGTGCGACCTGAACCCGAGATCCCAGTTGAAGCAGTCCTCATGGTACCAAACTTGGCTATCAGTTCAGTGTGAGGTGCTACAAATATTAAGGGATCCTGAACAGCATTGATGTAGTCAGAAGTCACATGACACCAGGTTATAGTCCAACAGGTTTATTGAAATCACAAGCATTAGGAGCACTGCTCTGAAAGCTTGTGATTTCAAATAAATCTGTTGGAATAGAACCTGGTATCATGAGACTCCTGACTTTGCCCACTCAAGTCCAACACAGGCACCTCCACATTATGGATAGCATTGATGTACAGAGGGATCTTGGGGTTCAAGTCCATAGCTCTCTGAAAGCAGCCCCTCATGTAGTTAGGGTGGTAAAGAAGGCACATGGCATGCTTGTCTTTATTGGTCAGAGAATTGAATACAAAAGTTAATATGCCATGGTTGCAGCTTTATAAGACTTTGGTTGTGCCATACTTACAGTATTGCATTCAATTCTGGTCACCACATTACAGGAAGGATGTGGAGGCTTTGGAGAGTGTGCAGAAGAGGTATACCAGAATACCGCCTGGATTAAAGGTATGAGCTATAAGGAGAGGTTAGGAAAACATAGGTTGTTTTCTCCAAAATGGCAGAGGCTGAGGGGAGACTTGATAGAAGTCTAAAAAATAATGAGATGCATAAATGGGGTTAGAATCTTTTTTCCCAGAAGTGAAATGCCTAATACCAGGGAGCATGCATTTAAGGTGAGAGGGGAAAAGTTCAAAGAAGATGTGGAGAGCAAGTGTTTTACATAGAGTCATAGGAGTCTGTAATGTGCTGTCAGGAATAATGCTGGAGGCAGATATGATTGGGGTGTTTAGATAGGCACAGAAACATGCACGGATTGGAGAGATATGGACTAAAAAGGGATTAGTTTCATTTGGCATCATGTTCAGCACAACATCATGGGCGGAAGGGTCCACTCCTCTGCTGTGCAGTTCCATGTTCTACATTCATTCACTCGGTCTCCTCACCAATATTAATATCTATGCTACCCACTTTCTTCTCCCACAATATCTGACTCTCTCATTCTATGAGGAAGATGACCCACAAAAGAGCAAAAAGATTCAAGATGGATGTGGGCTGTCCCTCATTCAGTTTCTCACCAAGGAGTGGGTCCTGACAGCCCCAATCAGATCCTGGACTGGTATCGGAGGCCGTCCTTGACTTATTGTACCAGTAATTTCTAAGTGAAGGCTATCCTCCTTGACTTGACTGAGGCCTACTGACAACCATAACAAGCTTTGAGTTTGCACTACACAGTACAGGAAGATGGAAGTATTATGAGCCTGGTATCTCTGTCTGAGGAGCAAGGTAGAAAAAAAGCCAGGCAAAGCAGGGATCAGGTAGGCTCAGAATGAATGAGTGCTAATGAGAGCGAGAGATGAGCTCGCAAATGCAGTCTAATTCAATCCATGAGTTGTTTGTGTATCCTTGAGTGCACTGTGTCCTTTAAATAAGTGCTGGTGCAACCAGAGGTGCAGCATTGAAGTGCAAAAGTGTCCTGTAAGAGAACCAGAACCGTACCATGAAGGATCTTTGAAGCTGGTACATGTCAGATGCCAATACCTATGTACATGAGGTACATGTGGCTGGTACCTGCCAAGCCTTCAGTCTGGTTTCCAAATCGGAATTTCCTGCCGTCTAGCTTGTTGTACGAGCTTTGTATGATGATAACCAAAATACTAATGAGATAAGTTGGGCCTTCAAGGATATGGGCAAACATTAACACTGTTGATTGGCAACTCGCCACTGCCTGACAAGACTGTCACCTCTGCACTTGTGATAAGTTCAAAAGTTGGAATGAGATGACTTCACTAAACATCGTGCCGAATTCTGCCACATACCTTACCATAACCCATATCCCTCAGATCTCTATAAGATCTGTTTGTTGCCATAAAGACTATGAGGAATATCTGGATGTAAGGCTTAACTACTTTGAGAGCTTAAGCTGTTGTTATGACACCATCCTAGTGAGTGGGACTTACAGCATTCCTTAGTATTAATTCTTCACACCCTTTCACTTCTGTATAACAATCAGATTTGATAAATATATCAAGCTTTTGATTTCTACATTCTGCTGTCCTTAAAGTCATTATATAAGTTGCAGAAGGGTTGCTAACCAGGGAGAAGTGATTTCAGATAATTGACAAGGAAACCAGAGGGAAGATGAGAACAGTTCTCTTTCCTTATTCGTTTATGGGACATGAGCAGCACTGGCTCAGACAACATTTATTGCCTTTGGGAATGGTGTGGTGAGCTGCAGCCTAGAATTGCTGTAGTCAGTGGTGGATAGGTATATCCATACTGTAGTTTGTAAGGAGTTCTAGGATTTTGACCCACAAACAGTGAAGGAACGGTTATGTATTTCCAAGTCAGATTGGCATTTAGCTTGATGGAGAACTTGCAGCTGGCAGTGTTCCCATGCATTTGTTGCCGTTGCCCTTGCCCTTCAGGTTGTAAAAGTTGTGGAACTGGAAGGCACAACAAGTTAAGGAATAGACCAGTTGAAATTGTGGCAGGCATAGAACCAATAATTTTCAAAAGGGAGTTTGATAATATTTGAAGAGGACAAAATTGGAAGGCTATGGAGCGGGATGAATTGGATAGTCCTTCAAAAAGCTGGCACAGACCAACAGCCTGAAGAACCACTTCTCTGTTACATCATTTGATTTTGAGGGGAAGCTTGTGATGGTCCAAGCTGATAGAAACATTGAAACTGGCCATCTAAGCCATCAAGTCTATTCTGTGAATCAGTTGGATCATGGCCACTCTGTATTTTAACTCTATTTGCCTGGCTTGGTTCCATTCCATTGAACAACCTTATCTAAGAAAAAAATAGAACTATCTCCATCTTGAAATAGCCAGATGATGAAGCCATAATTTAAAACTGAGCCACTTCCTCTATCAATTCTTATTTGACATTGTTCTAATGATATTAAAGAATCCACTTTATAATTTGCAACAAATGAGTTGAAAGCAGAGGTTATCATGGAATAGACTGTATAATATAAACTTTGTGATATATATATAATGTTTAAATATCATTTATTTTAAGTATGGGTTAGTAGTGTTTGGGTTTTCAGTTAATTATTGACTTGTAAATATTTTTGGAATCTTGGCAATTTCTTTCTCATCACTTTACAAGAGCTTCTTTGACAGTATTCATCGGTTCTTATTTATCATAGGATGTTTGAGTTAGCAAGGTAAACCATTGTGCTTTAACATCTGTTAGAAATTTCTATATTTAAATTCTTTTATGCTGGTTTCTGTTCTTTGATATGCAAATCCCAGAACTTCTTTTAAATTACATGCTCAAGATGTATACACACACACTCTATCACGTGCACTCACACCCACACAAGCACACGCACATGCACACTCAGTCTGTCACTCCTACATGCGCATGCATATAAGCTTATGGGGTGAATTTGTTTTTGCAGAATTACATTTTATTTTGCTGCATGAATCCATGTAAAACTCTGTAAAACTATACAAAGGGTTTGTCAGTCTGACATAACATTGGGACAGACAGACTTCACATCTATTGTTTAAAAAGCTGAGTTATCTTGAGCATGTAATTTAAAAGAAGTTCTGGAATTTACATATCAAAGAACAGAAACCAGCTTCTCATTATAAAAGATGAACATTTTAATCTCAGAGTGTTTACTGTATCACATTTCCATGACACTGGAGTCCTTCGGCTATAAATTCTGTGAGCATGATCTTAACCTCCACAACCACCTGATGAAGGAGCGTCGCTCCGAAAGCTAGTGTGCTTCCAATTAAACTTGTTGGACTATAACCTGGTGTTGTGTGATTTTCAACATTGCTAACAGGGAGAGACTTTTTTTTTTGCTTTGCTTCATTTAGACAAGTCTTGGATAAAGATTGTTGTATAAACGATTGCTCCTGAGATATATAAAATATAGTAAATCTAGATTACTTTAGAGTAAAGAGTTAGTGATTTTCCCAAGCCAGAAGTGTTTTCATAAAATCCTGGAAAGTTTACTTGAAGCTGCATATATTTAAGTTTGGTTACTTGATAATTGGAGTCAGTTTTTACTGTTGAGAAAGAAATGGAGGCTAGAGAATTCAGGGAAATAAATATTGATGTTTTGAAAACAGTTCACATTACAGAGGAGGAATTGCCAGAGGTCTTAGAAAGTGTATTCCAAAACATTCTGGAAAGTTAGAGATGAAATTGCGGGGTCCTACAGAATTATTTGCATCAGCTGTAACCATGGGTGAGGTGCCAGAAGACTGGAGGGTGGCTAGTGTTGTGCCTTTTTTAAGAAAGGCTGTATGCGGCAGCCTGAGAACTGTGAGTCTGACATTGGTGGTGGGTAGGTTGTTGGAGATGAATCTGATAATACAATTTACATGCATCTGGAGAGGCAAAGAATGATTAGGGATAGTTAGCATGGTTTTGAGAGAGGGAAGTCATGTCTCACAAACTTGATTGAGGTTTTTGAGGAAGTAACATAGACATTGTTACTTGGACTTTAGTAAAGCCTTTGATAAGGTTCCCCGTAATTAGTAAAGTTAGATCACATGGGATTCAGGATGAGCTTTCCAATTGATACAAAGTTGGCTTTACGGTAGGAAACAGAGTGGTGATGGACGGTTGTTTTTCTGACTGGAAGCCTGTGACCAGTGGTGTTCCACAGGGATCGGTACTGGATCTACTTTTGTTTGTCATTTGTATAAATGATTTGCTTGAGAATGTAGGAGGCATGATTAGTAAATTTGCAGATGACGCCAACATTGATGGTATAGTGGACAGTGAAGGAGGTTATCTAAGATTATAAAGTGATTTTAATCAATTGGGTCAATGGGCTGAGATTGGCAGATGGAATTTAATTTGGATAAATGCAAGGATAAAAACAAACAAGGTCAGGACTTATACAAGTAATGGTAGGGCCCTGGGTAATGTTATAGAAAAGAGAGACCTAGGGGTTCAGGTACATAGTTCTTTGAAATTTACATCACAGTAAGTCCCCTATCCCTTCCCCTATCCCACGCTCTCAATGAATTCCAAATTTTCACTGCCCATTATGTAAAAAGGCTTTCCTCATTCTGCCTTTGATATTTTTGTCACCTTAAAACTATGTCTATCAGTTTTCATTCTTTTCATCAAAGAGAATAGTTTATTTTTATATACTCAGTCCAATTATTCTATTAAAGCTCCTCTTATCCTTTTCTTGTCTAAGAACAACAATCCAATTTCTCTAAGCTATCATTAACTGAAAGGTCTCCTGGACTCACTTTTGTAAGCATTTTCTGCATCCTTTCCTGGCACTGATTATAGAATTATAAAATAAGAACAGCCCAGAAAAAGGCCATTTGGTCTACTGTACCTGTGCAAGCTCTTGATAGAACTATTCCTGGAGATGCATTTTCGCACCTTCTCCCTTGTAGCTCTAAACCTGGCTCTATTTCAGAGAATTTAATCCCTTTTTGAATTCTTTAATTGAACTTGTTCCCATTTTCAGACAGTGCATTTCAGATCCTCCTACCATTCATTCTTATTCTAATTACCTTAAATCTATGTCATTCTTCCCAATTGTTTCACCAAGGAGGACATTTTCTCCCTATCTATTCTGTCAAGACCTGTCATGATTTTGATTACCTCTCAAAATTCCTCTCAATTTTGTCTTTCCTAAGGAGATCAATCCCACTCTTCTAGGTAAATGAAGTTCCTCAGCCCTGGAATTATTCTCATTCACTGGAATCTTCTCTGCATGTTTTCTAACGGCTTCATATCCTTCCTAAACAATGGTGTTCAGAACTGAATTCTAGAAAGAAACTACTCAAAGTAAGGCAAAACCAGTATATTATACAAGTTTAGCATAATTTTGCTTTTCTACTCTATGCCCAGGATGATAAAACCCATATTGTTAATGAAGAATGAAACAATCTCTCTCCTCATCCTACTATCTTCAATGATTTGTGTATGCATCATTCCAGGCTCTTGAACCCATTTTAAAATTGTACCTTTTAAATTTAATGCCTCTCTACATTCTGCACATTAAAATTCATCAGTTTGTTAACACATCTGCGTTTCATTTTATCTGCCCATTTGTCTTCTTAAAATCTATCACGATGCTCCTCACAGTCCAAAATACTTTCAAATTTTTGAAATTGTGTCCTTTAAAACCAATTCCAGGTCATTAATATAGTAATGGTCCAAGTATGGGCCCCGAAGGAACCCCACAATATATTTTTCTCCAGACTGAAGAGCAACTATACTTTCACTTTGAAACGCACAAAACCAGAAATTGTTGTAGGAGCTCAGATATCTGACAACTTGGAGAGAAAACAGAGTTAACTCAGCTAACCACATCTGCCACAACTTAAACTTAGTCTTACTTGCTAACTTTTCTAATTAGTTAATTTTAAATATACTACCTCTACCTTAATTTTAATCTCCTACTCTTTTCTCTGACTTTTGCTTATCCCTGGTGCCCACCAGTTAATCCCTTAATAATCTCCCAACTCTGAGCCTTGGTTTGCTCTTGCTGCCACTGATCTGTGAAATTAAATAGGAAAGCAAGATAGCAATAACAAAAAAGAAAAACCGACCTTTCCCCTAACTCCTACACTTAAACAGTTGCACTCTCTACCAGTTGACCACTTGCTTTGTATCCATGCACTTTTGTTTTGTAAATATATTTATTAGCAAATTTTTTAACTTTACAAGCATATAAAATTATTGAAAAATACAATCAATAACAAATATCAGTATAATAAAAAAAACACAAATTACAATATAACTACTGTCTACTAACTACAAAACAATATAGTACAAAACAAACCCTAACACTGTGCAAAGCAACACCAATAAATAAGTAAATAACTAATAAATTAAAAAAAGAAAGAAAAACAAAAAAAAATAGAAAAACACAGAATACTGAATAGCCATGCTCGGCGCATAGCTCCCAAACAAAGGAACGGGAGCATTGTATACACACCCGTATTAACTCAGGAGACCCCCTCCAGGGCCCAGAGCTTGACAAACCTAACCATCCTGGTTAAACAAATGCCCTAGTTAAGATAACTGACAAATTTATATCCAAATAACTCAAGTAGGGCTGCCATGTCTTATAAAAATGGTCTGTTGTGTGGTGCACCATGTTTGTAAAAAAAGTCCAAGGGAATGTGCTCCATAATTAATTTCTGCCATCCCAGCAAGCCCAGCAGGTTCTCAGACACCCAGTTCATCAGAGTATTCTTCTGTGCACAGTATGCAAGAATGCTAAATAGTTTCTTCCCATGCCCGTCTAAAGTTGGTAAATTCGGTCGACTTAAGAGGAGATATATTGGGTCTACTTTGACTTCTGTCCTCAATACCCTCCCTATCTCTCTTGCCTCGGTACTCCAATAAACACGGAGCCTGTGGCACGTCCAGAAGCAATGGGTAGGAGTACCTACACTTATTTTACATTTGGGGCACACTGAAGATGCCCCTTTTTTAAACTTCGCCAGACGGTCTGGTGCCAAATGAACCCTGTGCAAAGCTTTTAACTGCGTAGCTCATGTCCTGTTACAGATTGAGATCTTTCGAGCATTCTCCCATATGTTCTCCCATGTTTCAGAAGAGATCTCCACTCCAAACTCTTGCTCCCAGACCTTACATAACCGGTTAATATCCTGCCAGGCTCTGCCACCCAGCAGGTGATAGTGGGCACTAACCAAAAGGGTGCTTATGGAACGTAGTAACAACCTCTCTATATTGGGCTTATAGGGCTTAGTGAGAAGCATAGTCTTCTTCTGGATGAAATCCCTAACCTGAAAAAAATGGAGAAGATCTCTGCTGGGTAACCCATATTTGTGGCTCAGTTGCTCAAAAGACATCATAACCTCCCCCTCAAACAAGTCTCCCAAACTAGAAACTCCTCTCGCTGCGCATAGTTTGAA